>NC_047512.1:36213347-36513347 GCF_902827115.2 Pseudochaenichthys georgianus
GCTTTGGGGGTTTCGCCATGTTGATTAACTGCATAAAAAACATCACTGGCTGTGCTAGTGCACAGGTCCCAGTCCAATCCTGTGGCAAGACTGAGTACAAGGTTTTAGTTCCATGATACCACCAAACATCTACTCTGGGTACGGCATTCTAGACAGTCATTTCTGGGAGAAGATTTTGGTCAGTTACAACAGTTGTAGAGTTTCATCACTTGAAAGTTCCCACTTCAGTAGCTTTGGGTGGTCTGTTCTAATGATGTGATAAAGTCCCTGAAATGGTGTGAAAACCAGTGGAATATCACCAACGCATTATACTAATTTATCTTCAATTATGGTCTCCTTGAAGAACCATGCTAACCCCGTTAACAGTGTGTGGAACCTTGGGTGCCCGAGCATGAGATAATTAGTCCCTCTTTTAACAAGGACTTTTAAAACAGAAGTGGTTTCTTTAATGGTTTGTAGTTCAATTCAGGAATGTTCACTCATGGCAGATATGTTTCTCCTTTTAAATAACGTCTCTAAATGTCAGGTCATCACTGATTAAATGGATGAGCATTAGGAGGTGGTGGCACTTGTTTTTTAAAACTCATACTCTGGTGCCGTGCGATCCCTATGAAGGGGCAATGTAAGATTCTGTAACACTCTGCAGGGTGGGTTGAGCGACCCCTTCTCCCTGATACATATTGTGATGGTTGGAAAAGATGCACCATTAAAATGAGTGATCCAGGCCCCGTATGTAGTACTCCCAATTATACTAGTTTTTCAAATAAAATTGCAATCGATCTTTTGCCTAGTGTCTTTTTAAAACTCTACATCTGGTCGACAAACAAATGTTGTTTCCACTTAACAGTTCTCCGATGGTAATAACCATGCTACAATGGAGACATCAATACTCTAGATTGGAATACTTTCTTTGGCTTGTTCTAGCTCGACCTTTAACATTTTCCATTCAAATAAAGATTTGTCTGCTTTCTATATTGTAACAAATTAAATCTTCCATAAATTCTCACATGAATAAGAATCTCTATAAGAATAATTTGTTTATATGATGAAAAGATTGAATAATATGTTCCACCCTCAGTGTGTTTTTGGGATTATTTTCTAATAAGTGTGTTTATGTGTAAACTCACTCACTCCCGTGTTCCTTCTCTCCCCCTCTGGTCGTCAAGCCACGACCCACTCAGGTTCTGCTGGCCCATGCCAACTCCTCTGGTTCTGTCCTCTCCTCTGTCCTGCCTTCTCCTTAGTCCATCCGCTCTTGAATCCTCCCGCTGTAACTCTTTCCAGTGGCCCAACTGCTTTGCATTTCATCTCCTCCTTTTCAGTCTCTACGCTGTTGCATGGAGGGCGTACTCCGCTCTCATGTCCCACACTCTGATGTCCCACACTCTGCTCTTGTGCAAAATCTCGTGGCTCAGTTTGGTCCTGATTGAGGGACCGATGAGAGTTTGCCTCTTTGTCAGCATGCTGGTTTGGTTCTGGATGCCTCAGGTGGAGATGGTTCTGGATGCCTCAGGTTGTTGTTGGTTCAGCTCGGGTTCTCTGTCTGTTCGATGGAGGAGGAGTCTCCTGCGGTGAGGTCATTTGTCTGAAGATGGGGTCGTAGCAGTCTGACAGGCAGAGAGAGAGAGAGAGATCTCGGGACGCATTACCTATAACTAATTCTAACAAACTGAGGTAAAATATATCCAATCCTTTCCACCATTTTTCCTAATCTTACTATCTGTCTTAGATGTTAAATGCCATCTAAACCCAATTAATGTCTATCCCTAAACATTGTTTCCACCCACTGTAACATGGCTACTCCAAATAACTCTTTCAGGAAACCATTTTCTTCTATAAATTAAAAATACCTACATGTTTCAAGCACCACATATTTCACACACAATAAAATAACGTCCCCATATTTTAAGTAACTTTTGTGACTGGACATATCTGCAATGTCGCCACAATCTGCTGGGGAATTTTGTTTATAGAGTTTGTACGCACAAAGCTGTGCTTGTGGGTTAGTAGCCTGTTTCTACTGTAATCATTTTCAATAATTTTGCTCAGGTCACCGGTCGGTTGTCCGGTGTTTCTGGTACAGACTAAAACATGGATCCAGTGTATTTGGAGATTCCGCTAATCTGTAAATCCCCATCACTTGCATATCCCAATCACTTAAACCCATCTCATCATTTGATACAAGAACTGCATATATGGGGGTGAATCATCTTGATTGTAACCGCCTCACCTTTGGGACCGAGTATTTCTAACTCCTCCTCTTGTTGCTCAGCTGATCTTTTGGCTCTGGAGATAAGTGAAACTCTCTGAAACACAGCTGGAGTTTTGTTAGTGATGTGAGCATTCTCTATGAGTGAACTAATGGATCATGTCTTACTTATTGTACTCCCCATCCAACCAAAAAGGTGCCCAGTGTAATGAGCACAATCAACAATGCTATTCTAACTCTTATCCCTAGGGGACCCCACAATTGGCTTGGCTTTGTTCTTGACATCATCTCTATTTTGTCCATGGTTGTGTCAGTTACAGAATTTAAATAATGAGTACTATAATAACGTATACGAAGATTGGACTCTTTTTCAGATGTAAAATAAAAAAAATAGGTTTTCACTTTAGTGTACAATCTATAAAAATCTATAGACAATTTGTCTTTTGAGCTGTTTCTACCTTTATCTTATTTCTATTTATTGTTTTGTTCCAGCTCTGCCAAATCAGTCCTAACTCCCAATAATGTTCTGGAAGTTGCCGGTGAAGGGTGACCATGTGTGAGGTGGTGTCAATTTGCTCCTTTGTCTTTACCTTTAAACCGGAGCTCGTGTGAAGTTCATTACAACTTCTCACTGTTCCGTCCACCCGGATCAGCTCACTGTCTTTTGTGAACTTTCACCCTCACCCAATCACCTGGCCGAACAGGAGTCTCTTCTGGAGTCTCGTCTGGTATCTCTGTAGCTTTCCAGCCTGTGTAGACAAAACTTGGATAATATTACTCAGAGTTCTGACATATTCATCACTTCTATTCATCTAATATCTTAAAACTGGAATACTCCCTCCTTGGAGGAGGCCCAGGCTTCGGCATACCTTTTGTCGTTATGTGACCTATTATTAACTACGTTATTATTCATTAACTACAACGTCACTGAAATCAACATATCTGTATAATCATGACACTCCCTCCTTTGAGCACAACATGCTCAATCAATATTGCAATGATTACCCTATTCTGCACAGGACACGCAAAACCCATAACGTTGCACAAAATAAATATAACTTCTCTGTGTACCCATAAGGTGTACAAAAGATATCGTATGATGTATGGCTTTCTGATGGTATACAAACATATTCACTCAAATTTTCCATTAGCACAAAAATGGTTTACTTGTTCCAGGAATGGCTTTTGTCCTGGTATTATGCATCATTGTTGCTGCGAAAAACAATACCCCTGGTGTCGCTAATGCGTCTCAATAATTCTAGGATTAGAGGATTGTTTGATACTGCTGAACAAACATATAATAAAATAATATTTCTCCAAACTAGAGGGAAAATATGAACTATTCTCACAGAGGGTGACATGCATGGAGGGCTGGTGCCCCTCACTCAAAATGAGATATTGCCTTACGCACCACACTATAAATCAGTAAAGTCACTCAAGAATAAATAAATAAAAACTGATTCTTGAAACTGTTGTAAAAAGCCTACAACTTCTTCATCCAAGCTCTCAATCAGTGTTATGTTATTTAATCTGCAGCTCATTGCCTTAAAACAGATACTTCAGGCCGATTATAAAATTGTGTTTATGAGAAAAAATGTAATCCGACTCCATAAATCACATAATTATTTGACTAAAAAACTACACTTCCACTAACAGTAAATGAAGTTCCCCTTTAAACACAGCCCCGGTTTTCTGACTGGGTCTATCTATGTACTGGCTGGAGAATGTTGGGCCAGTCTCTGTCGCTCTGTCGCTCTGTCACTGTTTTCCCGCCAACAGTCACTCTCTAGTTCTGCTGGGTTCTTGTTGACTTCTTCACTGGTTTGAGACAAGCGACCCTATCGGACACCTCCCTTTGTAGCCAGACTTCACCACAGCAGAATCGAGTTTCTGTTTTTAGGTCTCAACAGCTCCACGTCTGGTGTATCGCCGCCCCTTGAACTGCAGTCGGTGTAAACAGGAGGTAAGGATCCTCCGTCTTGGGTGAGTACTAAGTTTCCGTCTTCATATTTTTGGGTGGAAACCCATCGTCTTGACCTCACTAGCTGTGTGGACACAATAGTTTTCTGTGTAGGGGAACAACATCACTTGTAATCTCTTTCCTTCTCATAATTACAAAAATAGTCTGCTAAATGTTCTACTATGTTTTATGCTTTATGTGTAAATGCAATATGCTACTCACTATCTTGTTTTACATTAAACCTCTCCCTCCTGTGGTGACAGATATGACTCAATGTAGCTGAAGATTTCAAAATACCCTTGTGCTGAAGATGCATCACCTGGTGGTCTGGTCCTCTGAGCTTCCTCATTGTTGTGGTTGATACCACGGTGTCAGTGGCATTTGGGTCATGTTTTGCACCCCTGTTCGTCTTTGCCATCTCTGGGACCCCCTGCCTCCGTCGTAAACCTCCCCGGGGTATCTGCATGGAGGGCCGTTGTTTGGTGCAATGTTCTGCGGACACTCTCTGGACCAATGTGTCTGCTGACCACATTTGTAGCAGCCTTCATCTGTTCTTCGTCTTGATCGTGGCTTTCCTCCTCTGCCACTTTGTCTTCCTCGGAATTGTTGATTCTGCACCTGAATCTCTGGCACCTCCCGAGCTTGAATTGTTGGAGGTGTCTGACCTGCCTTCTCTGGTTCTATGGCCATCCCTGATGTAGCTGCCATTTGCCTTGCCGCTTTCTTGTTTTTAATAGCTTCGGTATCTTTCTCAGCTATTTGCATCTTCAAGAGTCTCAGTTGTAGTGCTTCCATTTCTGTCTTTTGTGTTTGTCTTTCTTCTGTGATTTCTTCTAATCGTATGTTCTCTTCTATCAGGTGTTTTGATTGACTGGTTAGCACTCTTACTTCATACTCCAATTCTTTGAGATGTTTGTTCATGGAGACTCCATCCAACTGCAAGACTTCTCCTATAGAACCAACATTCGGGGAGGGAGGAGGGACTTCGGCCAGGCTTAGATACAGCTTCGGAGTTTGGATAACTGGAGCCTCTTTGGTTTTTTCTGCTATGTCTTCCCTCACTGGCAGGTCTGCTACTCGGACCACATTTATGCTGTGTGCCAATAGGCTGGCATATTCCAGATGGAGTATCATACTTGTAACTCTTATAAATCTTTCTTCAGCTTCTCTCCATATTACAGTTAGCTGTTGTAGGCATTGTTCGTGCTCATAGTCGAGTACTGCTCTTCTATGGGCTTTTGTTGGTCCAGGTTGATCATCTGCTGGAACCAGTCCTCTTGTTTGCCACTGTTCCAACAGTTTCTCTATTTGGTTCCATGTCTTCTGTCTAAGTTGTGGAACTGTTGTAGCATCTGATCTGATTTTTACCCTTTCCATGATATCTGCAGTTGAGCCTGGCTCTGCTTTTGGTCTCAACTTAGTTTCTTTCGGTGACATGCTCTCTAACTATTCGAATGATCAAAGCACTAGTCCTCTGACTAGTACCTTTGTATTCCCTCAAAATATCCTACATCAGAATTGTTAAATCTGTCCTTTTTTTTGTAGTATTTTTTTTTTTTTAAATAAAGTTAATTAAAAGATAAAAATTATGCAAATTTTAACATCTGAAATGCTAAAAATAAAAATTGTACAGTGTATGGTTTTGACTATGAAATATGAAAATTAGAAATCTGGTGAAAATCTACTGTGTTTCACTTTTCAAAATGTTTGGAATTATGTAAATGTCATAACTTGTGTTAGCTTCAATACATTTGTTTGCTTATTTGAAAAAGTATTATATAAAGTGTCTTATCTTATAATTAGAAACTACTTGCAATTATATCTCGGCAATGAAGCTTGTGTGTATTTATAACACTTAGAATTAGACTTCAAAATGCTATTGAGTGTTTCCTCTATGTAATAATTCTGTACTACCAGCAGAGTGCGCTATTGTAATTTCCAGCTCAATCCACTAGGGATAGCTGTTGCAAAACTGACATATTTTTAACAAGAAGTAGCTTTTTTCCTTAAAAATGGGAAGAAAATTAGAATATGGTTAAACAACACAGCCCACAACCGCCAAAACACATTTGCAAACAAGAATATTCAAATGAAAAACGCCAATACACACTTGTAAACAAGAATATCTCAAATAAACCGAAGCAGAAATACTTCCAAAACCAGACTCCTACAAATACCAAACTTCCCAAGGTAAGATAACCTGTCTATTTTATAGTTCCAACTCTGCCAAGAGACATGATTTGTCCTTCTCAATATGGAGTGCCTAGCATCATGTGAGTGTGACTGAGTGTGTAAAAACAAACAGAGTACTTTCAATTAGCATTTCACGAAATGGCGACTTCCGTGTGTCTTATTTTCAGCATGAGGGCAAAACAAGATGGCAACTGATTTTCCAACCTTTAACCTGAAGAACAAAGGGATTTGATAACACACCTCGTGTCTCTCACAGGGGTGGTTTAAATAATGGCGGGGCAATCTTGTCAAGAAAATTCAACACAAAACAACACTGCAGTTTAAAATAACATTTCTATCTAGTTTACTATGAACAAATGGGCTTTATCTTATTGATATCATCACTTAAAGTTAGGAACCCTTTACGCTTAAGCCATAAACTTATCTGCGTAATATTTGACTTTATAGTCCACTACAGTCAACTGCTGCCATTTAGACACGCTAGGTGGATGTAGTATGGGAACCAATCAGCGACTATTAAATGACCGTCGTCAATTTAACGTAATGCTGTCGTAACCCCAAATACTGTATTCCACCCGCAATATCTTGGTTGAAAATAGAACAGTTATGACCACTGATAAAGGCTTACACCTTAAATCAAGCCTTTTCCTCAAAAAAGGACTTTTTTAAAACAGTTGGTTCTCAACTGTTTTCGACTAGCACTGTCTTCAGTTACTCAACCCGAAGTTGACTCGCTATGCCTTGTTGGTTTTCAATTACTTGGCCCGTAACCAACTCGCTATGTCTCATAGATCTTAACAATAATCGTTAAATGGACATATATATCCTTACGTCATAGGCTAACTAACTACTAACGTAACAAGAGACACCTACATGAAAACGCAACAAGACACCTATCCAAAGTACAATGACCACACACATTTATAGTTAAAATACTAAACACACACAAATTAGTAACATGCAGGGTTAAATGTAAGAAAAAGAAGAAATATGAACTCACCCTGCTTGCAACAAAGCAACGCCCCAAGGTATATAATTGTTATTGTTATAAATTTGGTTGTTTTAACATTAATTTAGGCAGTCTCTCAGGAGTCCAACTTACCAGACAGACACACACTCCTATTGTTCACTATGTAATCTAATGAAGATTTTGAATAAACAGGTACTTCTTTACCTTTCTGTATTGGGCCCGAGTGTATATCTGCCAGCATTGTTCAAACTCCTTTGAAAACTGCAACCGCTCTCCCGGTGTCACGAGATCACGTCAGGGTCACCAAATGTTATGCTGGATTCGTTATTCTCGCGTCCAGGTAAGAAGCTTAAAAAGGAGACTAAATGGAGTCTCTGAGAAGGTTCAAAATTGGTACTTTAATTAATAAAAAGCGCGGTAATGTTACAAGCAGGATATTGTTCAGTCAGGAGAGAAAGTCTGCAGCATTCCTCTCCCAGGTGCTGGCCGTGCAGAAGAGACCTTCCAAGCATTCGTCTCTCCCGCTTGCTGGCTGTTCGCTCCTCCTCTCTGGGAGCTGTAGTGACGCAGGGGACTTCCCCCCTCGTTCTCCTGTGTCCGATATCGCGTTAAACAGAGGATTTCGACATTTTACATTCATTGCTTACTTCCACATGCCTTTTCTCCTCCTTATCTCTTTCATAACTTTATATGTAATACATGTTAACGGCGTCAATAGCCACTTTAATGATACTAATGGACGGTAGTCCCGGATGTCGTCATGACGGATTTTCAGAATAAAAGCTTGGTATTGAGAACTTCCGGGTTTTTCCAGAATAAAATAGCATTTAAACTGACTGTATGTTTAAGGTACATTATGCCATAAAACATTGATTTTAATTTCTAACACGTCGCAAGGTCTGGTGTCTTCAAGAAGATGTTGAAAGTGTCTTCTCTTTACATGATGGTAGAATGAGTTGTACACTCTATATTCCTCAGTGCATCCATCAATGCCACAGAGCAACCTGAAGTCAGGGCTGCGACTGTGCAGTCGATTAATATGGCTCAATAATAATTTCAGTGAAAAAGTTATAAAAACGCAGCAGATAACGCACCGCCAAAGCATCGTGAAATCTCCCAAAAGTTAAAGTTATTAAAACGTTTCTTCTGCAGCAGGAAACGTTGGGGAAAATAACTAATGAAGTGGGTTTATCACATTCTCTAGCTGTATGGGGGAGGCCGGTGAGTCATGTTCCTATATATATATATACACGTCATAAAAATTCCTGGGAATAACTTGTGGAATGATGTGCATCTAGAAACAGATGTTTGAAAAGTTACCTATGACCGCATCAGTTATTAATATTCCTAATATTTGCAACATATACAATTTCTCTGTCACCCCTTTTTTTTAAGAAATGGTACCTTCCAATGGGAACCGCGAAAAGGGTCCGTTAAGGGCGTGTGTTAGGTCAGGTGCACCACTGCACCTAGCTTCAAGGGTTGCTGGGCCGGCTAGCTTTCCTTCAGGTAGAAGACTGAACCTCCGTGATTTCACATCTAACTACGCCATGGATGAAAATGGAAGAGATATCACATATCCGGGCATGGATGCTATAGCAACTGCAGCATTACAAGGTAATGCAATTGTGTATTTTATGCTGCACCTCTCCACCAAGCTTTACATTATTTGAATCGGTTGGACAACAAGTTAGCATGCAAAGTAAGCTAGCTAGCTGGCTACATATCTAGTGTTAACTTAGCTAATATATACTGTAAGCTGTTAATAACTGCACAAATGACAAATCGTGCTTAACATTTTAATGTATACTGTATTATTGCCAGAAATAATGTCAAGAAGCAAATGAACCTTCCACAACTGACAGTAAAGTATTTAGCATAGCCATCTTTGGCGCCCTTTTTTGTTGTAGACAGCATTTCACAATGCGTTGTTGTATGATAGTGCGGGCTATTGTAACAGCAATTGTTTAAATGTCAATTATAAGTAAGTGCAATACATGTTTTAATGTTAAATACAATCTTGTGAAGCTAGCCAGAAATCTACATTACTCTTTCATGTTATGTATTTAGATACATATGTTGCTTTTACCTTATTATTAACTGTGTGTTTAAATCTGTTTTCAGCTGCTAATATAAGCAGAGACATGCTGCCCAGCCTATCTAAGGAGGACTTGCGTGATCTCCTTCCTGGGCCTGAGCACTTCTTCAGAAGAAGAACCATTTGGAGACTGACTCATGATGATAATGAGGTAATTCCAGATTCTAACATTTGAGGAACTTTAAACCTGTTACCAAGTAAGCCTTTCCTAGTCATCATGCAGTTATTTGAAGAAGTGGAGTTTTTTGGTTGTGTTGATTATTATTTGTGTCACAGTGTAGTGTTCTTTTCATTGTAAATACCATTATTTTTATATATATATATATGCATCTTTTATACAGGGCCAGGAGAGAGACCTGTGTAGACTGAGTACCTCTCATGGGACTTGTGATTTCAGCCCTATTCCCACCCCCCAACCTTCCTTGTTTGCCTCCTCTTCCTCCTCCTGCCCCAACCCCTGTCCATCCCCTGTCTTTTCTCCACCCTCCTTCCCCTCTCAAAGCCCACAACCCCAACATGGTGCCAGCAGAACCGTACAGCTTCTTAGTCCACTGTATGTCTTATACACAGACACAGATTTGGAGCAATCACGAAGCACCTTTTCTGAAAAGCAGCGTGCTGGAGAAGAAGGAGACTACGTCCTTTCCAAAGACCTTCGCTGTCGATTGATCAGGAATACAGTCACAAGCATGATTTCCATTAAACGAGCAGCTGGGGATGACTTTAACTATCCATGCAGCCGTGAACTCACTGTAATGGCGAAGCGTCTAATTGAGTACTACCCAATGCTTCGTGACAGATCTCAAACCAGTAGAGCTGAGTGGGTATGTCACTATTCAAGTTTTCAACTCATGGTTCAGACAAAGCACTATAATCATTTGCCTATCAAACTGGGAGTGATGTGTTTTATCCAGTTCAATAAGAGCTCTGTGCAACTGCTTGTATGGTGTATTTTGTTTGATACAAGTTTGTTTAATGTGAGTTATAACGCAACCTGTTGTGTGTGTGTCTTGTAAGGAAACTGTGAAAAAGCAGCTTTTGAAAAGGATCCAGAATGTGACAACACCCAAAAAGAAGCAGGGTTCAACTCCTTCAAGAAAGAGGCCTAGGAGTTTAAGCTTTCAGAGCAGCCATGAGACATCCACTGATGAGACTGATGAATCCACCGCATCAACCTTGATCTTGGAGAGATCACCACCATCTCGATGCAGCGCCCCGGAGGCTGAACAGTTATGTGGTAAGTACAGAAATTGAAATAGTAGATGGTTCAATCTCTTCAAGAAAATGTAACAATATCAATAAGCTATTTTAGACACCCTTTTTTATTCAAGATTACTCATCTATGTTTGCCCTGTGTCAGTCACTATGGCTGTTTGTGTGTTAATGTCTCATTTAAACTTTAACATCAGAAATAAAAATAGTGGGGTTTATGTTTTCTAGCATCAGAAACTGAGAGCCCACAGACCCAGGCGAGACATTATAAGACTCTACAGGCGATGTATAAAACCAAGGCCAGACCAAACAAGATGGATGTTGCTCAGCTCCTGGACCTCAAAATCCAAGCGAGAAGGGCCTTCATTGACTCTGATGTTACAAAGGAGCAGGACAGGCCTTCCAACATTCTTAAAGCTTATCCTTGCTTTGGAGAACTGGATCATGTAAGCAAATGTTTTCGTTTTATGTACAACTATGCTTCCTAATTCGGTTAACGTTAGACCAAATTTGAAATGAGAAATAGTATGACAATTAAATCAGATCTGTATCATTATTTATAAATAAATGACTCAAACATGCTTATTGAATACACATATTTATTCTGCATAGATATATAAAAACCCTCCACTTATTTAAAAAGAACACATTTCACAAATGTGCTTCTGATACACGCAACATTATTTTGTTAAGGCCCTGTCACACTGTCCCGAAATTGACACCCGATGGACACACGAATATGGAATTGTGAATTTCGCACGAAGATGGCCCCGAACCACACACGAAGGCAACATTTACATTACATTTAAGACATACAACTGCAATGAAAGTACCAAAAACAATTATGTTACAGTACTATGATACTGTACTGATATCTTCAGACTTTGTTCTTTACTTTATCCGTCTTTATATGTAGAAAATATTACGTTTTCTCCGTAATGTTGTTTCCATAACAACAACAATTTCCTGTCAACTGTCCTTCAAAATAATATATTATATCCTTTTTAGTTTCACAGAACACAAATTGGGTTATTTACATAATATATTTACATGATTTTGTTGTGCAATAAAACAACCAGATGGACACACGATAAATGAAATGTTCAAATTCGGCTGTGATCGTAGCAACATCGGCCCATTCGTGAGGGCATCTTAAGCCATCGTATGACCGCCGGCGGAGTTTCTCAGGCTCCGGCAGCAACTTCGTGAGCGGAGGCAAAATCTTTGGCATGCCAAAAAATTGCCGAAGGACCTTGCGAAGGTTCATTTTCGTGTTGAATTCGTGTGTCAATTTTGCCCTTCGTAAGGCCATCGTGAGGGCATCTTGTTATCCTCGGTGCCATCGGGCATTCGCCCCGATCAGAGTGAATGTGAATGCACCGATGATAATACGAAGATGACACGATTTGACAAGATGCCCTCACGAGTGCCTTACGAAGTTGCCGCTCACGAAGTTGCTGCCGGAGTCTGAGAAACTCCACCGGCGGTCATACGATGGCTTAGATGCCCTCACGAATGGCCCGATGTTGCTACGATCACAGCCGAATTTGAACATTTCCTTTATCGTGTGTCCATCGGGTGTCAATTTCGGGACAGTGTGACAGGGCCTTTAGTATTATTGGTCCACAATACGTATTTAAAAATAGTGTGTGCATCAGACATATTTCTATGTGCACTGTAATATTTTTGTTAAGTGACCATTTAAATCACATTATACACATGAATCTTTTTTTGGAAATTAAATTAAGAGACAAATTACTAACCCTTGGAATATAGATTTGAATGTTTCTCCTATATATTTTCTCTCTCGTTGTCTTAGCTAATGGATGAACTACGGCGGGTCCTCAATCAAGGCAACTCCCACTTCTTAATGGAACTTAAGACCCGGTGGGGGACCTTTTGTGAGAGGGCACAGTTTTATGGAGTTTTCAAAAAGCTCATGAGGCCTCCGCAGCTTGACAAAGGTGATTATTATCTCTGACGATGTCTATTTATTAACTGACTGCAGGAAACGGAATGAC
The DNA here is from genome assembly GCF_902827115.2 of Pseudochaenichthys georgianus. Classification (NCBI taxonomy): domain Eukaryota; kingdom Metazoa; phylum Chordata; class Actinopteri; order Perciformes; family Channichthyidae; genus Pseudochaenichthys; species Pseudochaenichthys georgianus. The sequence continues at coordinate 36,226,011 of NC_047512.1, forward strand.
GCTTTTTTTTCCAACAGTAAAGCACTCAATTGCCATGATGAAGGCTTTACCAGAGATGTTCCCATCACCTATGGCCCCACCCAAGAAGTTAAGGCATGCAAGTGAGGCTGTGCTCCACGTCCTTGAGGTAAGAACATTTATAATTCTTACATAATTCATGTCGATACAAAGAGTGAAATGTTGTGATCATATTTGTTTGGCTTTTTGTGATGATTTCTTTGTCTGTTTTTGTGTCAGTCTGCAGAAGACCCCAACACCTTTCTTCAGACACGACCACTCTCCAGCCCTGTTGTCATCATCTGCGAAACCAACTGTATACTGGCCATTGGAACCATGCCCGTGCTCATCTTCCCAAAAGAGGACATTCATGAAAGCGTGATGTATCTCATGGCATGTTATTACACCTTTCACCTCACCTATCCTAAGTGCATTGCAACACTTCTGTCTGTGGTGCAGACTGAAGTCCTCTTGGACGCCATTCACGACTGTGACATGACTACTTCATACAAAAAGGCTATGGCCGACTGGAAAAAGTTCATAAGTGATTAGGGCACTTATATATGAGGGGCCGCTAGGGACATTATTCAGAAATACTGTTCACATACACATGTGAAACACTCTCACACACAACTGAAACCAACATAATTTACAAACATATGTAAAAATCTCTCATATACACATATGAAACACTCTCACACACACACCTGAAATGCGCTCACACACACACACACACACACACACACACACCACAACACACACACACACACACACACACCTGAAATGCTCTCACACACACACACACACACACACACACACACACACACACACACACACACACACACACACACACACCTGAACGCTCTCACACAAATATAAAACACACTATCCCATATCTGTGGGAGAGCGTTTCAGGTGTGTGTGTGTGTGTGTGTGTGTGTGTGTGTGTGTGTGTGTGTGTGTGTGTGTGTGTGTGTGTGTGTGTGTGTGTGTGTGTGTGTGTGTGTGTGTGTGTGTGAGTGCGTATCACATGTGTATATGAGTGCGTTTGACATGTATATGTGAATAACTTTGGATTTCATGTGTGTGAGAGCGTTTCATGTGTATATGAGAGATTTTTACATATGTTTCAGGGTTTCCGTTAGCCGGTAATTACCGGTTTTTAGCTGGTAACATTTATAAAAAACCGGTAAATTCAAAACCTGACGGTCAAAATGTCTGGTAATAATTAGGGAGGCTCCGATCGATCGGCCGCCGGTCATTATCGGCCGATATTCACTCTTAATAGTTTGATCGGTGCTCTCTATAAAGGCCGATCAGGAGAGCTGGATCTGATCGATATGGACATAAACGCGAGTGAAGTGTAACCGGACGCGAGAGAGAGATCAGATCAGCTGCTGAGTCTGACCGAGACACGCAGCTCTGCAGAATCACCTGAAGCCCCGTCCTCTGTTTAGCGAGCTGCAGGAGCTGACTGCTGTCAGGAGAGAGAGGGAGAGGGGAAAAGAGAGGCTCCGTTTCTCCCGTGTTATTATTCAAAGTTGATGTAAACTTCTGAATAATGTACGTAATCTACTACAAGTAGTTTGTTTGAATGTAATAATTATGTTGTTTGTTGTTTGTGGAATCATTTATTGAAAAATTAATCTGAATTTTTTTCGATCTGTTACGATTATAAACTGAAGCAATATCAAAATGAGCCCCGTGAACTGAGTTTTAAACATCAGCATATCTGCTCATAGTCCGGTAATTACCTGCTAACGGAAACTCTGCTACACAACTATTATTATTATTATTGAAATATGACCGGTAAGTTTCACATTTGTCCGGTAAAATAAAATCTGCCCGGACATTTGACCGTCGAGAAAAAATCCTAGCGGAAACCCTGATATGTTTGTAAATTATGTTGGTTTCAGTTGTGTGTGTGTGAGAGTGTTTCACATGTTTATGTGAACGGTATTTCTGAATAATGTCCATAGCGGCCCCTCATACTTATAGTCCTATTGAAAATTGTTAGCTGAGTCAAAAGTGTCATGAGAATTTCACTTGCGTTGCATTTTACAGTGAAATAATGTTCTGTTTTTCTCTAAAGACATATCTGATGACTGACCTTTACTACACTGTTTGAAAACAATAAAAACATTAAAAGAAATCATTTGAGACTCATATTTTTCTTTATTTTTTCTTTATTTAAGTTTATATCTTGATAGGATTAAAGATTTGTGAAGGTTTTGTCTCTACGTTTCTTGGTATTTAGCCTTATTTTAAGAATACTTTAATAGCACCAAATGCTGAATTTAAGTAGATTTTTCTACATATTAAGAAAATAATTCTTAAATCTTATCTTTGTATTTAGACAAATATACCTGTTTAAAGTGAAGCTGCACTGGATTTAAGATATGTTGCCTAACATAAAATATAATTTTGGGACAAAAGCAGTAGAATATGCTGAATTCAAGCACATTTTCCTTATAATAAGATTATAATTCTTAAAGATATTCCTTGCTTCAATTCAAATGTACTTAATTTTGGTTTAAAAACACTTGTTTTAAGATATCTGTAGATCTTTTTAGGCTAGATATATTTACTTGTTTTAAGAAGGTCTTGGCAAGTGAATTTTTCTTGTTCTGTTGGCAGATAATTTTTCTTATTTTAAGTAATATATTACTCATTTTACTATTTATTTTTCTTGTTTTTTGAGGCTTAGTTTTTGCAGTGTAGGCCTATATTACAGACGTCTTTTAATCAAGCCTCCAGTATTGACAATTACACAAATGACTTGTCAGTACAATTACCTTTTGAGGTGTTTGCTAAATGTGACCTGCTCTATCGAAATCAGTCGCATTGACCCGAAGATACATTTTGAGTTGTATACACTGTTGGAAAGAGGAGGAAGAAAAAAAAAAAAAAAGCAACCTCTTAAACCAGATATCTTACCATGACTCGTGCATGCATGGTTGTGACATAACCGCCAAAACAGAAATATGTGGACACAATGTATTTAGTTTCCTATCCATGTGAACATGATTTGAGTGGTGGGGGACCTAACCTCCTCTAGGGGGGGTCCTGGGGGCATGCTCCCCCGGGAAGATTTGTTTTTAAATGTTGAAGTTAAAAGCATCGATCTGCTGCACTTTGAGAGCAACATTAAGAGATCTATGGATACATCTCTCAACATCCATATAAAACAGAACTGTAAGCATATTTATTTTTCTGTATGGATATTTTACAAATCACTCCCCTTTCAAACTGTATTCTTGTTTATTAATAACTTTTGTTACTGTGATATAGTATTTTATAACTGTTTACTTTATTCTCTTATTTTATTATTACTATAATGATCATTTAAAGATGTGCCTTTACCTCAGTGGTTGTAGAAAAAGCTTCTGATATTCGTTAGCATAGTTAGCTAACCAGATGCTAATAACAACAAAGTTATTGACTGTCTGATCAGTATGACAGATGAGCAGATCGCCACTGGGCTTACAACTAAAGACACAGCCACGCAAAAATTGTGGCATGTGTACGGCTCCTTATGGGTACTGCAGTTTTTGGAAGTGCCGGAGTGGCGTTCCGGTGCTCTCCGTCATAACTGCATATAGACATATACCACGTGATGACACGTTAGGCTCGTGTTGTGTATAAGGACCCCTGATCTTGGCTAGGAAAAACAGGAACTCGCTTGTTTAATTTTTTTGCGTTCTAGATTTCTCAAATGTTTGTCTTTTTTGCGTGTTTATAAATTACCTCGAGGGCCGTACCAAATTGTCTCGCGGGCCGTATACGGCCCGAGGGCCGGAGGTTCACTACCCCTGCTGTAGGACAATGTTTTAAGGATCTCTTGTCGAGCTAGGTTGTCAGTTTGAAATGTCTGGATGAAGACTGATTTACAAATGTTAAAAAATGCATCTTTTCATCCTCTGTTTGAGGGAAAACCCCAAAAAGCATGATAGGGCGAGCCAGGCCCCTTTAAGTTATTTTATTTATTTTTGTCTGCTTCTGAGAAGCTAATGTATAAGTTATACAGTTATTTCTGCAAGAAAATTACAATAAATAATAATAAAATGAGCACCAAATTATTGAAAAGTATCGATAAGAGTATCGAAAAATACCGATAAGCAGTACCGGTATCGGTAAAATCCTAATGATACCCATCCCTACTGGTGAGTGTGCAAAACTACATCAGGCCTTCAGAGAGAGGTTCCAGGACATGAACCGTTACCAGAAGGAACTGAACATTTTTGCAACACTGTTCAATGTGGAACCAGCTGATGTGCCTGAAAACCTACAGCTGGAAATCATTGAGCTGCAAAGCAACAATGAGCTCAACGCTAGGTACAACAACCTCCCTCTGCTTGAGTTCTACAAACTGTGTGTGGGGGCTGAGGATTTTCCCATTCTAAGGAGACATGCACTGAAGTTTGCATCACTGTTTGGGACAACCTACCGCTGTGAGCAGTTAAAAAAACTAGGGCCAACAGGGTGGGTGGAGGGGGTCTGGAGGACGGGTTTGGGCTGACAGCCCAGGGGCACAGCGGAGGACCCGGAAGGGGTCTCGGGCGGACGGCCCGGGGGCAAGGCAGAGTTCAAAAAGGGGGACTCGGGCGGACGGCCCGGGGGCAAGGCAGAGTTCAAGGGGACTCGGGCAGACGGCCCGGGGGCAAGGCAGAATCCAAGGAAGAGTCAGGGGGCCGAGCCCGAGGGCGCAGACCGTGGCTCTCAGGGGGCCGGGCTCGAGGGCGAAGACCAGACAGCTCAGGCTTCGGCAGGAACCCCCACGGAAGAGGACCAGGAGTTGGCAGGACCCCCGGGGAGACAGGTGACGGCGGGACCTCCAACGGAACAAGACATGGGATTGGCAGGACCCCCAGCGGAACCTGCAACAGCACAGGACATAGGGTTGGCAGGACCCCCGGCAGAAGAGTCGTCGGCGGGACCCCCAACGGGACAGGACACAGGGTTGGCAGGACCCCCGGCAGGAGAGTAGTCGGCGGTACCTTGTTGTACCTACACTTCCTACAGCGTAACCTGAGACCAGGGCCGGCCCGTCGCACTGGCGTTATAGATGTTCGTCTAGGGCGCCAGATCTGTGGAGGCGCTGCGCTGACAGCTCTGGGAGGGAAAACAAATGTTTTGACCGTTGGTGCTCATCCTAATTTTCGGCCTTGATGTAACAACATTCATAATTAAGTAAATGTAACACCCTTTTCACCCCGGTTACACGTTTCATTCGCCCTGTGCGATGGGCGCTGCAAGTGATGAAAATGGGGGATGTTGGCTTATCTGGCGCCCGCAGCTCACAGACAAAGTGCGAGTGAGCGAGGGAGAAAGGGAGGGTGCACTGGAACCGGCGTTGTTGTTATTAGCATCTGGTGCTAGCTGATCTAACGGAAGAAGAAGATGTTTCTACAATGATGTGGAGGGAGAGTCCTCTCCAGTCAGACTGAGGCTGATAACTACAGCTCAGTGTAATGTAAGGACTCTTGAGTGTTTAGATAGTTCACTTTAGTCTAAGTTATCTCAGTGGGTCTCAAACGTTTTGATCACAATTTATGTAAACACATATTTCCAAGGCACTCCTTTATAATTATTGGGATAAAACAGGTTTGACATCATTCTAATGTATACTATAGGACAGTAAACCAGACATATCGTTTTAAACTGGAGAGATAAAAAAATATGCATAAATAAAATAGTAAAATAAGATATGAATGAACAACAAACATAAAATACGTTACATGTATTTGTTATTGGCTATGGGTTATTGGTTATGCTCACATACTTATTTAATTATTCAAATGCAAACCGATCTTTTTCATATGGGTGTTTATGTACCCCCTAGATCTAGTCTCTAGTAATTCTGCTGTGAAAGTGCACCAGATTGAAGCATTTTGCTTTAAAATGTTCAAACATTTCTTCCTGGTATGCCTGAGAAGGCATATATGCTTGTTTTTCTCAACAAGAACTTAATAATTTTTTTTACCCTGCCCCTCAAAGAATCGGAATTGAGAACCGTTAAGAACCGGAATCGAAAAGTAGAATCGGAATCGTGGAAATTCAAACGATACCCAACCCTAGTACTGAGTGTGTGTATTTCGCGGGTTGAGTGATGTACAATGGCATCCCGTGGAGGAATTCTGAAATGTTTTACTGTTACATCACAAAAACGCACAGCAGAACCAGACCCTGGAGCGCCGGCCTGTTTATTTACTTACTCCTCTTCATCCCCTATGGGTAATAAGGCTGAGATGAGAACTCTCCATCGTATTTAGTCCTTAGCAATATGCTGCCTCTCCCCATGTAGGGATGGGTACCGAGCCCCGGTATTAAACGGGCCCCGTCCGGAATTATTAAAGACAGTGGTAACGTTAAGCCCCGACGTTATCGGACTTTTTATCGGTACTGGAGACATGTAAAATATACGTCATATGTATTATTGCTACATACACATTATATCGCAGTTTTAGTTTCACCAACTCTGTTTCTAATATGCAATAAGACTACAACTATGATGTATTTTCGAGCTTTCCAATCCAGACGAGATCTCTCTCTCCCGTCTGTGTGTGAGGGGGCGAGGCCGTTTGTAAAGGTCCCAGAGTAACCACTAACAGGATGACAGTCTGTAACACAGTCAGGAGACTGTGTTACAGACTGTCATCCTGTTAGTGGTTACTCTGGGTTCTGTCTTCAGGACAGAGTGTTGGATTTTTTTGTTAATTGGATGGGACTTGATTGGATTCAATATTAGAGTAATTCTCTCGTTTGTGTGTTTGTTTAAATATATTTGGCTTTTGTTTATGTGATTGAATGATTTACTCAAATAAAAATGTTGATGAATGATAATCTAATGATTTGTATGATGTTTTATTTATGTTAAAGGTCACTTTGAATGATTTTAACTAATGATAATGTAGAAAAACTAACATTTTAAATTCGGGACGGTCCACATTAATTTCGGGACGGCTTAGATTGTATTTCGGGACGGTTCCGGAAGGATGGGACTATAGATGGGACTAGAGAAGGGACTTGGGAAGGGACTAGAGGAGGGACTCGGGAAGGGACCAGAGGAGGGACTAGAGAGGGGACTTGAGAGGGAGCTGGAGGGGTGACTTGAGAGGAGGCTTGTGACGGTCGGTTCGCCAACAGAACACGGGGGGCTGAAGTCGGCCGGAATGCCGACAGGGCACGGGGAGCTGGCGTCGGCCGGTACGCCGACAGGACACGGGGAGCTGGTGTCGGCCGGAGACGAGGGGCTGGAGTCGAAACCATGGCTGCTGGGGCCAGGACTGAGGCTGGAACCATGGCTGCTGGGGCCGGAACCATGGTTGCTGGGGCCAGAACTGGGACTGGAACCATGGCTGCTGAGGCCTGTACTGGAGCCGGAACCATGGCTGCTGGGGCCAGAACTGGGGCTGGAACCATGGCTGCTGGGGCCAGAACTGGGGCTGGAACCATGGCTGCTGGGGCCTGTACTGGAGCCCAAAGCATGGCTTCTGTGGCTAGGGCTGCTAGCCTGGACCTGCGACTCCTTCTCTTATGAGCCTTTTGGAGGCTCCGTGGACCCCCAAAAGCCAGACGAGTTCCAGAGAACGACTCTTGGACAGGAGCAGGAACTGAGGCAGAAGCAAGGATTGACTCCAGATGGAGCACACCGATGCGTGTGGTGTCATAATGGGAATTGGGAGGCAGGGAGCATCGGGGCACCCGCGGAGGCCAGCTGGTGAAGCTGAAAGCTTGGTTGACGCTATCCTCGTCCCTTCGGACTGAAAATGGACCGGTTCAACGACTCTCTTTTTCTCTGCGTTTACTGGACCCTATCGACCCCTGGCTGGTACCTGTCGTCGGCTCTGCTGAGGAAACCCAGCCGCTGTCATTCCCGTCTAGGCAAACGCGGAGTGAATCCCCCCGTGGGGCTACGGGCTTTTTTTCACGAAACTGTGTCTCAGGGAAGAAACTCAGCTAACTGATGATACGAACCAAGTCTTACAAGAAGCGTCTAGATGAGCCCTGAGCGAAAAAATGCTATCGCACTTAGCACATAACTCACGGCTTAAATACCGTATCTGCACAAACAAGATATCGATTAGCAAGCTGAGATTCCACAGATTCCAGAAATATAAGTATCATCACTATGGGCATATATTTGTCCATCCATCCATCTTCTCCCGCTTATCCGTGGTCGGGTCGCGGGGGTAGCAGTTCCAGCAGAGAGCCCCAAACTTTCTTTTCCCTGGCGACATCAACCAGCTCTGACTGGGGGATCCCAAGGCGCTCCCAGGCCAGCGAAGAGATATAATCCCTCCACCTGGTCCTAGGTCTACCCCTTGGTCTCTTCCCAGCTGGACGTGCCTGGAACACCTCCCTAGGGAGGCGCCCAGGTGGCATCCTAACTAGGTGCCCGAACCACCTCAACTGGCTTCTTTCGACGCGAAGGAGGAGCGGCTCAACTCCGAGTCCCTCCCTGATGACCGAACTTCTCACCTTATCTCTAAGGGAGACACCAGCCACCCGGCGGAGGAAACCCATCTCGGCCGCTTGTATCCGCGATCTCGTTCTTTCGGTCATGACCTATCCTTCATGACCATAGGTGAGGGTAGGAACGAAAATGGCCCGGTAGACAGAGAGCTTTGCCTTCCGGCTCAGCTCCCTTTTCGTCACAACGGTGCGGTAAAGCGACTGCAATACCGCTCCCGCTGCTCCGATTCTCCGGCCCATCTCACGCTCCATTGATCCCTCACTCGAGAACAAGACCCCGAGATACTTGAACTCCTTCACTTGGGGTAAGGACTCATTCCCTACTTGGAGTGGACAGTCCATCGGTTTCCTGCTGAGAACCATGGCCTCAGATTTGGAGGTGCTGATCCTCATCCCAGCCGCTTCACACTCGGTTGCGAACCGATCCAGTGAGTGCTGAAGGTCGCAGACCGATGAAGCCATCAGAACCACATCATCTGCAAAAAGCAGTGGTGCAATCCTTAGTCCACCGAACTGCAGACCCCCCCCCCCCCACGACTACGCCTCGAAATCCGATCCATGTATATTACAAACAGGATTGGTGACATATATTTGTCTCATAATTATTTGTGTGAACATACAAATTATTTGTGTGTAAATATGTGATTTGTAAATGTAAAACACCATCCACAAATGCATTTAAAAGATTTGCAAACTCACAAATAAATTTGCAAATGTAAAACGGATCTGCAGATACGCTATATATTTTCACAAATAAAATAAATAAATCTGAATATCTCTTTAACATTGACAATTTTCGATCAGGCATTTGTGAATCCTTTTTGTGTTTGTCAACCAAAAATGTGCAAGCGGATCTCAAATCTCTGCTTGTGGATCTCAAGTCTCTGCTTGTGGATCTCAAATCTCTGCTGGTGGATCGTCTTTTTACACACACAGAGTTTTGAGACAAACTTTCCGCCGATCCCGGCTACAATCTACTCGTGTCACTCGGCTATTTTCGCAAACCACGTGATGGCCTGCTGATGATGACATTTCCGCATGATTTCAAAGTAAGAGCATGATGGTTTGTTTAAGGCGAGACACCCCAGGTGAATAGGGTAATTTTTTTAACTTAAAGTTATCAGCTAGAAATTTCTCCAGGTAATTACTTACAATAAGGCAATTGTTTTTTTTATTACAAGGTTTCTGAAATAGCATGTTTCAATATGCAAATTAGCCATTATCTCATTAAATATGCACATATTTTAACACATTTCAGGAATCGAAGTCTGAACTTTGGATAAAGCCAGGTTCAAAATTCTCGTTTCATTTTGTAGTCATATTAGTATCTAAGGCTTTTACAGAAGGGATATTGGATATCTCTTTTTATCACTCCATAAATCAGAAAATACTGTCAACAGCCCTAAAATATCAATTTTCGCCATGTTTTTAGGTATACAATGTTGTATAATTCAGGCTATGAATTATATATGAACAAACCCTTCTGTAAAAGCCTTCATAATATTGATAGGAATATAACTGGAAGGTTTGGTGTCTCTACGTGCTACTGAAGTTGAAATTTCGAACTCAGAGTAGGAGAAAAAACTCATTTCGAGAAAACGACCTTTAAAGATTGCAGTGAGGTGCTAGCTAAACCCTCCTGTTCTTTGGATGATAGCTGGCACATCGACGCACTCCGTGAAGGCATTTCATGTTCAGGGTCATTTGTTTTTTGTATAACCTTGCTTCGTGCAAGTGACAATTGTTGTTGTCTTCTCTGTGAACGTTTTTTTCGCCGTTCTTTTGCCATTTTGAGATTTCAATTTCTAGCGGAAAGCTAACCAGGAAGTGTTTTAGCACACCACGTGACGCATCTGAATGAATCACGTTGTCAGAAATTGACACCAGCCAATAAGATTTCGTTTCTTGGTTTAAGACCCCTTAATGCTTTGACGATTGGTTGCTGATACAAAGGAAATGACCATATTTGGATCCAATGAGATTGTGCAGGAGAGACGGAGCTTTCCAGCGATACCTCTGTTGACATGGTGCACACAGCGGTCGCGGTACTTTATGTTACGTGAGAATGCTAACTTTTGGTGAATTTAGGAGAAATCTACAGACGCAAATAGATAAACTATGGTAAAATAAACACTTAAATGTGTATTTTGTACGTTTTCCTTCCAAAAGCCTGAAAGAAATCATGTTATAGAATCAAAATTGACCAGTACTTGAAAAACGATGTTTTTGCCTGCCGTGTCTCGCCTTAATGCACTGTTTTGTATTATAATGAACAGCGGAACGCTCGATACATTCTTTATCACCATCATCATGTTATAGTGCTAGTTAGTTTGTGTTAGTTATATCGAGCACTTTCGTATGCATTGATGTTGAAGTAGGCTACGCCACTTTCGGGTCCCAGGGAGCTAAAGCAGCGAAGCAGCCCTAGAGATAACTCTTTCTTCATTGTTTTTTGTGTATTTAGTCAAGCGGGTCAAAGTTACAAAGCACTTCACATCTTATTAATTAGTTTTACCTTACCAGTGCAGTGGTAAAGTGATCTGTAGAAAAGCACGGCCCCTACACACGGTGGCGTGCGTTGACGCTTCAACGCTTCTGCCCATTCACTTTGAATGGCGTGACGTCACAACTGCATTGTGGGAGCAAAGCGTAGCCCAGAGACCCAGACAAATATCTGATTGGTTGCATTTATTTTCTAACACAAAACCACTGAAATGCGTAGTGCATGGACCGAGAAGGACAAACAAATCAATGTAACACTAATATTACAGAGCAACAACACAGATACGATTCTCATTTATTCATTTTATATACATTTTATTAAATATTATCCATTTTGTTTGTTTGTTTGTTTGTTTTATTTTGTGTTCCAGGATATTCTCTGCGCAACGTTTGTTATATTTTCTGTGTACTACACAGAAAATATCATCAGGGAAGCTTATTTTACCTATATTTACCTATACCAAGATGGCGCCGGGTTGTCCAAGCCTCTCTGTTTTAGTACTAGTGTTTGTTCTGTGTCTGTTTTGCTCAGTGACAAGGACCATAGACTCTGTTAGTCTACAACCGACACAAGCTGCTTAAGATCAAGGAAAATGTGGGCTTTTTTGCGAAGTTTGGCCAGGGTGGACACACAAACTCCCCTCCCCCTTCTATCGGCTGTACCTGCACACCTACTGCGGGGCGGGCCCTCGTTTCCCCGGAGACGCAGACGCCGAGGCCCTGTCATAGTCTTAAATCATGCGCTCCTGTCCGTCATGGTCGTATGATGAAACCCTCCACTGCTGCTAGTTTCTCCCCTGCATTTGTAAACTTAGCCCAGTCTGATACTATGTCCTCTGACTCCATGGAGACTGAGCAATTAACCTCAGCCTTTCTCTCTTCCTGCACTGGAGCTCTTGGCATTGTTGCTCCCCTGAAACTCATGCACCCCAGAGCTAAATCTGAACCCTGGCTCAATGACGTCACTCGTGCTGCCAGGCGTGAGTGCCGGCAGGCTGAGCGCAAGTGGAAGAAGGACAAGCTTCATGTAACTCATGACATTTTAAAAGAGAGTAAGCATTGTAAAAGCTGAAAAGATGTGTTACTTTTCAGATATTATTTCTAGTAATTTAAACAAACCTTGTGTTCTTTTTAAAACCATTGATGCTATGTTAAACTCTCATTTATCCACTTGTATTGAAGCTCCAACTGAGGTGTGTGAACAATTCCTCTGCTATTTTATAGACAAGATCTAGTATCTCACCACCCTCTTTTGACCCCTCCATTGATATCACATGCACTGCTGTCTTCCAGCAGTTTGGATCTGTGTCGTTGTCATCTCTTAGTGACATTGTTGCTAAATTAAAACCCTCATCTTGTCCCACAGACCCAGTCCCTCCTCGACTTTTTAAAGATATATGGGACACTATTGGATCTAATGTCCATACAATTATAAATAGCAGCCTAAAGTCCGGTTCTGTGTCAGTTTATTTCAAACAAGCGGTTGTGGCACCCCTGTTAAAAAAAACAAATATGGACGCTTCTGTTTTCTCAAATTACAGACCCATCTCGAAGCTTCCTTTTATTTCAAAAATATTGGAGAAAACCATACTCTTACAGCTGCAGTCTTTTATACATGCATACAATATTTTTCAATCCGGTTTTAAAGCGCTTCACAGTACTGAGTCTGCCCTTCTAAGAGTGTTCAATGACCTCCTGGTCACTACAGACTCTGGTGACTCTGCCATCCTTATGCTCTTAGACCTCACAGCTGCCTTTGATACGATTGACCACTCCATCCTTATCTCTCGCCTAGAGCACTGTGTGGGTATCAGCGGCACTGCCTTAAAGTGGTTCAGGTCCTATTTGTCCCAGAGATCTTTCTCTGTTAGACTTGATGAATTTGCATCTTCTTCTGCCCCCCTATCCTGTGGAGTTCCCCAAGGTTCTATTTTGGGGCTCATTTTATTTTCCTTAAACCATCTCCCCCTTGGACTAATTTTTAGAAAACATGGTGTTTCCTACCACCTTTATGCGGACGACTCCCAAATATACCTTCCCCTAAAAAAGCAAAACACTAGCTCTCTGATGCCACTGGTTGACTGTCTTAATGACATAAAGGCTTGGATGGCGCTTAACTTTTTAAATATAAATGACAGCAACACGGAGGTCATTGTATTTTGATCATGGTGATGTCCTTTCCATTGACCTGGGTTCCCTGCAACCATATGCAAAACCCATGGTCACAAATCTGGGCGTTAAAATTGACAGTGCTTTTAAATTGGATAAAACAAATCATCTTGGTGGTTAAGTCCAGTTTTTATCACGCGTGTGGCTCCTGTCCAAAATTAAACCAGTTTTATCCTTTTTAGACTTTGAGCGTGTAATTCATGCCTTTGTTTCTACGCGTCTAAATTACTGTAATGCACTTTATGCCGGCCTAAACAAGACCTCGCTGGCACGGCTGCAGCTGGTACAAAAGGCTGCGGCTCGGCTGCTTACAGGAACATGCAAGCATGAACACATCACACCAATTCTGGCTTCTTGTCAATTTTAGAGTACATTTTAAGATTTTATTATTTGTTTTTAAATCGCTTAATGGACTGGCCCCAGAGTACATATCAGACCTTCGACAGGTGTACAGCTGATCAGCTGCTGCTGGTAGTCCCAAAAACTAGGAAAAAGACCAGGGGAGACCGAGCCTTCTCAGCGGTAGCCCCCGGGCTCTGGAACGACCTGCCCCCCCATGTCAAATTGTCGCCCACCCTTCAAACGTTTAAGTCCGGTCTGAAGACCCACCTCTTTTCCCTCGCTTTCGAGTCAGTTTAAGCTATGTTTTATCGATTGTTATGCATTTTATCTATTCTTATGTGTGCCTTTTATCTATTATTGTAATATTATATGTTATTATAATGTTATGTCTGCTGTGAAGTACTTCAGTGAAACCCTCTGTTTTTAATATGTGCTATATAAATAAAGTGGATTGGATAACGTTGGGCGCGAAAAATCACAGTTGAGGAGGTTGAATTGACAAGTAATAGTATGCTACTAGTATTGCTACTAATATGTCTCAAAAACGAATATTAGATTTCTTTAATGACCCCAAAGTCAAACAACCAAAAAACCCTATCGACTCGGAGTCCCTTCAGGTGGACACAGACAACTGTCTCTCCAGCAACCCGGAGGAGTGAACATCCGTGGCTCTTGTTAACGACGAAGTCCCATCAACAAACAGTAAAACGAACGCCAATTAATGTGCTACTCTCACAAGCTGTTGCTAAGGAACAAATGACTGCACAGACTGTGATTTATTTCCACCACCCCTGAGTGCAAGGCTACCTTCGGTGTTCTGTAGCCAGGGTTGGGAGGGTTACTTTGTACATGTAAGCAGTTACTGATTACTGAATACATGGCTCTGAAAGTAATCCGAATACAGTTACAGTTACGTGTCTTAATAACGTAATCAGATTACTTTTAGATTACTTTTGGATTACTTTCTTTTTCCATCACAGATGGGTATGTTTTGGTGTACAGGAGACACAAAAAGCAAAAGGAAACTGAACGTGTTTTTACTGTTTTAATGGCTTATTAACTGAAACATAACATCTGAAACGATGTTATGTTTCAGATAATACACTTTTTGGGGATGCAGCTTGGGATGTGAGGAGTGAGGGACATGGCTTAGAATGGGCGTGTCGCCTTCTGTCCTGCCAGTGACAGTTGGCAGGACATGAATTAAAATGTCAAACTCAGACTTCATTTTAAGGACATTTCGGCCAGGGGTTTAGAGCTATATTTGTTTAAGCCCCGGATTGGCAACACAGGAGAGGAGAGTGTGTGCACCAATCTGCCTTGATAGATGTATTCATGTCCGTGACACTCACAGTATCTGCTGCCCACAGCTGTTTTATAGAAGGAAAACCTCCTTCACTTCATGAAATCTCTGCAGCACCAGGAGGCAGCGGGAGGGTTAACTCAGCCTCTGAGAAGACGAGCGTGCAGTGCCTTTCACGCACCGCCTTTCACGCACCGCCTTTCACGCACCGCCTTCACTGTGTTTGCCTTCAGAAATAATCATTAGTAAGGTTAAAGAGCGACCGCAGGTGTTTTAACTACACACACACGCGATTTAAACGCAGACTTTTGTTCCTCCATGTTTCGTTGTTATTGTTTCACTGAGCGAGCGGACCCGTGATTTTTTTTCAAGCGCTTGTTTGGTCCATCTGCGGCGGTAATAGGTTTTGTGGGCTTTGATGATGCGGCTGTACCTTTAGTAATGAATATTAAATGTTGTGAGGAAATCTTTCCACCAATGAGTCCAATAAGTAATCCAAAATGTATTCACTTCAGGTTTACGAAAGTAACTGTAATCAGATTACTCGTTTTTCAAATGTAACGCGAGCTGAATACAGTTACTTGATTTTTGTATTCTGATTACGTAACGCCGTTACATGTATTCCGTTACAACCCAACCCTGTCTGTAGCCTATGCTGTGTGCGCGCGAAGAGAGAGTCAGAGAGAGTGAGAGAGAGTGAGAGAGAAGTTCAGAGTTAGTCGTTATTAATATTTTTGGATGGTTGCTCTGTGCTCACTTAAATAAAATAAATAAATACGTTCATTTAGCGCTTTTCTAGCATATCGCACAGCAAAATTCACAAAAAAGTGCAATTGTGTAAAATGTGTAAATTGTCACTGTTAGAAACCTATGATTATTCATGTAGGCCTATTCCGTTTTAATCTGTTTAATCTCTGTTAACTCTGCATCTTTTACTGTTATACAATCGCACAGTGCGCGCTATAAAGTTCAATTGCGTTGTTATTGCTACCCGGCTGCGTCTCAATCAACAATAAATCGTCTTCTGATTAGAAAAAAACCTGCTGCATTTCGTGTGTGAAATCCCCCCGCAACCCCAGCTCTGACTGACTTCCCGCATCCCTGGCTGTATTGAACAAACTAACTGTATCACTATAACATGATAAAGAATGCATACAAAACAGTGCATTAAACAAACCATCATGCTCTTACTTTGAAATCATGCGGAAATGTCAGCAGGCCATCACGTGGTTTCCGAAAATAACCGAGTGACACGAGTAGATTTTAGCCGAGACCGGCGGAAAGTTTGTCTCAAAACTCCGTGTGTGTAAAAAAGATGATCCACAAGCAGAGATTTGAGATCCGCAAGCGCATTTTTGGTTGACAAATACAAAATGGATTCACAAATGCCTGATCAAAAGTTGTCAATGTTAAAGAGATATTCACAGATCTTTTTTTTATTAGTGAAAATATTTAGCATATTTGCAGATCCGTTTTACATTTGCAAATTTATTTGTGAGTTTGCAAATCTTTTAAATGCATTTGTGGATGGTGTTTTACATTTACAAATCACATATTTACACACAAATAATGATGAGATAAATCTATGCCCATACATCATTGAGTGATCCGAACTCGCTTCAAAAACAGACATCACATCACGTAGCTTCACGGAGGAAACACCGGAGAAATTCTTACCTTAGCTGTTGCTCTGATCAAAAGTCGTGTTCAATTCTTTAAAATAAAAAAAATCTATATTGATTCTGACTCTTCTACATCCAACTCAAAGGTTTATCATTACTTTGAGAAAAAGAGATTATTAATGTTCCCTTTTTAGAAGTGTAGTTATCAGAGATGTTCACAAGTCTTTTTTTGCAAGTCCAAGTCAAGTCTCAAGTCTTTGGTCACGAGTCCAAGTCAAGTCTCAAGTCTTTGTGGGGTGAGACTTGATCAAGTCTCAAGTCTTTGGTCACGAGTCCAAGTCAAGTCTCAAGTCTCTAAAAATAATGTTGTAATAAGCCTTCTATTGTCTGCTGCTATCCAGTCTGATAAGAATACTGCACGCTATATCTAAGAAATTCAAAGCAGTTATTATCACTCCTATATCTATTAGCATACAGTATCAGTACTGATTAGTTGTTTGTTATATGATCACTTTAAACAGGCTATTGCAATGCAATATGAGGAAAAACATCACACTTTAGCTAAATGCAAACAACTTATAAGCAAAACACTTCAGAATCAGAAATCAGTATCACAAATACAAAGCTAGTAGCAAGCTAAGTTAACATTACATAGCTGATGCTGAGCTAAACATGTTTGCTAACCGTCCATGCGTTAATGTGACTGACCTCTCCGGGTGAGTTTTCAAGTGCCTGATGAAATTCGACGTTGTTGCGCCAGCATCCTTGATTTTGATATTGCAGACTTTGCAGTGTGCGCTCCTTTTGTTGGTGCCGCCGGCGTTTTGTTCGAAGTTTTTGTAGTTGAACCTAATTACAAGCGGTACAGCCGCAGGTCATGGATGTATAATAAGCCGCAGATGTGCCGCCGGTCGCTATTGTGTTACTACGAGGTAGTAACAGAGGCGCGCACGTCTGCGTAATGAGCCCGGCTAAAATAACTGGATGGCCTACCTGCCTGTCAGCCTTCCATCTGGGCACAAACTTATCTCGTGCCCTCATTGGTCATGTGCGCGTTCGTGTGTGTTGGAGGAGGCGGGCTCTATAAGGAAGTAGCAGCCTCTAGCAGATTATCTCCGGTTGTGTATTTTCAAATTCTAGCGATCTCGAGCCGGTTTCTCTCAAATGTACCTACCCCACCTTTAATACGCCAAAAATAGAAAACACAATGATTGTTCACGAGTCCCAACACACGAGTCCAAGTCGAGTCTGAAGTCTTTTGGTCACGAGTCCAAGTCAAGTCTGAAGTCTCTGTGTGTGCGACTTAAGTGCGACTCGAGTCCGAGTCGCAGACTCGAGTCCCCATCTCTGGTAGTTATGCTAATTTGTTCTGGAAATGTCATTTTCGAGCCTGAGACCTGAAAAACAGGGATGGGGTTACAGGTTAAAGTGTTTCGGCAAATGTTAAAGTGTTTCGGGAATTGTGAATTTGTCTCAGTTCTTGTAAAAGTGTTTCGCTAACATAATTTTGTTTTATGAAATGTAATTTTGTTTTATAAAATGTAAATGTGTCTCTAGCTTTGTAAAAGTGTTTCGCATCTTGTTAAATTGTTTTTGTTAATGTTACATCATTTTTTCTTTGGTAAAAGTGTTTTGCTAATGTAATTTTGTTTTATAAAATGTAAATTTGTCTCAAGCTTTGTTAAAGTGTTTCACACTTTGTAATTCTCGTTTGCACTTCTCTGCCACAGTATAGAATACTATGTGCAAGACATGGAATGCAAGAGATACATTTTTCAGAGAGTCATTTATTATTCATTTTCTACACTAAAACAATACATGTTTATATGGTTTGGAGTGTGTGCAAGTAGGGGTGCTAACACAAAAGTGTGTGGAGGAGCATGACACACATATGAGGGTTGCAGCGGTGTGCAAAGTCTCCAGGTCAGGAGGTCGCTCGCTGTAAGTGGCAGCAGATGGCCGGACGTTTAATGAATGTGAAGAACAGAGAGCGGGGGGAGGGGGCGGGGCCGCAGCGAGGTATACAGCGAGCTGCTGCGCTATCGCTCTCATCGATCTGCAACTGGCATAACATTTACAAAGAACACTATCATCTGCCTGACGAGCATATTAAGTCTGCACGAGTTTACCCCCACACACAACCACCTCACAATACACTCACAAAAGAACACATTTAAATGCTAATTGCCTCTGCCCTCCGCTGTCTGTATGTCTGCAGCAGTGTGGGTCTGCATTTGCACAAATCTATCTGTGTTGGCGTGTGCAAGGGAAAGAGACTGCCATTATAGAGCGTGCTAATAAACAGTGGGAGAGAGACATTACAATCAGGGTTGTGCATTTAACACACAGGACAATCATTTAGGTGCAATGAAAAGCAGTGTGTGGCGGCTATCTCAATACAATCATATTCGCACGGAGGAGGGGGGGCAGCTATCACACCGCTACGGATTGCCACAGTCTCGCAGAGTTTGGAAGCGGATTATAAATGTGCTTTCACAGATCACTAACCGTTCAAAGATATACTCCCTAATTTTATCACACGGCCCACATACAGTACAACAAACATTTTATAAACCTCTATTTTAAAGGTCGATTTATCCAAACCAATCCAGTTCAGCATAATCAGAAAGCAGGGTAAACAAACCGGCCACAAAAACACCAAACATGAAAACTGCGGTCGCAGATCCCCAGTGAGATGATAGTGAACTGTTCATGAACTTGTCATGAAAAGTTCATGAAATATCAGTGAACCATATTCATGAACAGCTAATAAACAACTCATAAACAGCTCATAACAAAGTTGATGAACTGTTCATGAAAGTGTCATGAACATTAAATGGCACTAGGGCAGTTCATGAACTACTCATGAAACTCCTGTGCTGGAATGGTTCATGAACAATTCATGGAATATGGTTTTAGGCAGGTTCATGAACAATTCATGAAATGGAGTTTTCAGTGAGTGTGTAGGGATATTCAGTTTTCAACCAAGAACATATCAAGAATTGTTCATGAACATATCAAGAACTGTTCATAACAACGTCATGAACAGTTCATACCCAGTCACTGAATATAATTCAATGGCTGGCTATGAACTGTTCATGTACATGAACTGTTCATGAACCATTGACTGTGGGTCAATTGGCAACCATAGAAAACAACAATTATGTCAATCACAATGGAACTTTACTCAAATTAACAAACAAACAAACAAACATACATGTATACAGGTGGAGCACTACAATTAATCCTATCACTATTTGAAGCAGTTCTTGACACTCAGCTGCACAAAAAATGTTGTTACAGGTCCCAAAAGCTTGGGTACCACAGCAACAATAAATTATTTCTGTAGAAAACAGAAAAGTGCAGCAGCAATAATTATACACAGGATCCGGTTGATCGTCTGGAATGCTTCTTATTCAAAATTCAAAGTACACAGTTACATTCAAATAGCTGAACTTTACAAACATCACATTTCTCCATTTAAGTTATCCGTCTGTCACAGTCAATTACTGTATCTCAAGGAGAAATTCAACATAGTCAATATAAATTATTACATTACATTGCATTTAGCTGACGCTTTTATCCAAAGCGACTTACAATAAGTGCGTTCGACCAACAAAATACAAACTTGAAGAAAACAGAATCATATAAGTACATCAGGTTTCATAGAGCAAAAACATTTCAAGTGCTACTCAACTGGCTTTAGGTAAGCCAGTCCATAAGTGCTTTGTTAATAGTTCTATTGCTCGAAGTGGAGTCGAAAGAGATGAGTTTCAGTCTGCGCCGGAAGGTGTGTAAGCTATCTGCTGTCCTGATGTCAATGGGGAGCTCACGTGTTTTTGCTGATGGGAACTTGGGTCCCCTTCGCAGCGAGGGTGCAGCGAGCCGTTTGGTTGATGCAGAGCGGAGTGCACGTGCTGGGGTGTACGGTTTAACCATGTCCTGGATGTAGGAAGGGCCAGATCCATTCACAGCATGGTACGCAAGTACCATTGTCTTGAAGTGGATTCTAGCAGTTACCGGAAGCCAGTGGAGGGAGCGGAGGAGCGGCGTGGTGTGAGAACATTTAGGAAGGTTGAAGACCAGACGAGCCGCTGCATTCTGGATGAGCTGCAGAGGTCGGATGGCACATGCAGGTAGACCAGCCAGGAGGGAGTTGCAGTAGTTTAGGCATGAGATGATGAGAGCCTGGACCAGAACCTGCGTCGCTTTCTGGGTCAGCTGGGGACGCATCCTCCTGATGTTGTAAAGCGTGTATCTGCAGCAGCGGGTTGTAGCAGCTATGTTTGCAGTGAAGGACAGGTTGTTATCTATAAACACATAACGCTATCAAATAATACTTTATATCAATATATCTATCTTTACCAAATATAACATATTATGGAGATCACAAAAATACACTGTCAATTTTAATAAACAAAAAACAAGGCAATGTGCCTGCAAGACTGCACTCAGGTAAACAAAACATATTACCCGTGCGCAGCAGCTAACCTGCCTGCGAGCCTTCGCTCAGGTCACATTTACCCAGGCGCGGCTGAAGCCCGCGAAAATGGCATCTATTGTTGCCGACAGTTTAGTATTTTTAAAATACCGTTACTATGTCAAACATGCTCAAAACCTTCTGACACACTCTCCTAAACATCTCCAACATCATATCTAATTCACACAAGTTAACATCGATCATTTTCATCATGTACTGACCTGTAGAAAACAGAAAAGTGGAGCAGCAATAATTATACACAGGATCCGGTTGATCGTCTGGATTGCTTCTGAGGAGGGGGCGGAAGTGTCCCCCCTAAGATAACCCAGATGTCACCGCTCACCTGCCAAAGGTTCCACCTTGGCGCTACTTACTCGTGCTGCTTCTCAAACAGTACAGATAAACCATAAAATTATATGAATGTCACCAAAATAAATACAGATAATGTTCAGTTTCAAATTCACTATTGTTTTGTTTTAAGATTAAAAGTTTTAAAAAAGAAAGAAATGTTCAAATAGTAGATGAATATTCAAGAGGTCTTTAAAAACATCACACTCACTGATCATCAAAAGTTCATAAAATGCTCATGAATATTCCAAAATATTCTGAATTTGCCACAATCATCCAAAATTCATGAAATGCTCATAGTCATGAAAAGTTCATGAAATACTCATGCAAACTTTTTGGGGTTTTAATTATAATGTTGTGATTGGCTGGATCATGAAAAGTTCATAAATTGCTCATAAAAGTCTGTCATGAGCAAAACAGGAACTTTATATGAATGAACAATGTTCATAACAATTTCATGAACTGCTCTTTAAAATGGTTCATGAGCATTTTAAGAATTTTGGTTCATGAACATGACAAGTGAACATATAATGAGTTGTTCATGAATGTTTCATGAGTGCTCATGAACAGTTCATAAAGTCATGAACTCCATCTCGCAGGGGGGTGGCCGGTCGTCCCGGCGTCAAGCAGATGCGCGCGAGTCCTCGGAAATGAGCCGTTTGTAATTTCTCTAATTTTCCCAGACTCCCAGGTCCTCCGGCAGCGACCCGGATGTCGGCGCGCCGTCTCGAAGGAAAACAAATGTCTCTAAAGGCTCGTCGAGGATCGATTATCGAGGAGGCTGTCTGGAGGAGCCGGAACCGAGGATACACTGATTTAGAGGAGAGAGGAGTCTCTCTGGAGGAGCTATAACCGAGGGTACACTGATGTATTCTCCAGAGTCGATTTCAGCCAACAGTGATGTTTAAAAGAGGCGTGACGCATGGCTGGACTTATGTCAACGAAGCACAGCTCTGCCCTGGATGTTAGGCTATTTTTTTTTAATACAACTGCTTTCATTGTGAGGCGATGTTTACAGTGAGAACAGCTGCTGAGGTCGGTGCAGAAAGCAGAACAGTGTGTATAATATATATTGCTCAATAATATATGTAACAGGCCTACATTTCACACTTTATTTGTAGGCTTTAGGAGATATCTACAAATAAACTTTAGGGTTAGGGAGTGTATAGGTGTCTGTTGTAATGAATATGCTGCCAGCAAAGGGCGTTGTTGGACTAACAGTAGGTGAGTGTGTGTGTGTGTGTGTGTGTGTGTGTGTGTGTGTGTGTGTGTGTGTGTGTGTGTGTGTGTGTGTGTGTGTGTGTGTGTGTGTGTGTGTGTGTGTGTGTGTGTGTGTGTGTGTGTGTGTGTGTGTGTGTGTGTGTGTGTGTGTGTGTGTGAGAGTTGATGTGCCATACAGTGTGCACATGGCTTTATTACCCATGAATTAGTGTGTGAAAGCTGGGTAAGTTTGATGTGAATTTAAGGAAGATATGGCCATTTCATCCACACCTCACGACTCCCATTAAAAGTGATTGAAATGTACAGGAATCTGTCCATTTCAATCACATTTGACGACGCATGCAGGGTGACTTTCTTACCCAGGAATTAGTGTCTGAAAGCCGGGTAAGATTACTTTAAACACAGGGTGCACATGGCTGTATTACCCAGCAATTAGTGTGTGAAAGCTGGGTAAGTTTGCTGTGAATTTAAGGGAGATATGGGCATTTCAAACAGGGAGATGTACAGGGCTTTATTACCCCGGATTTAGTGTCTGAAAGCCGGGTAAGATTACTTTAAATGCAGGGTGCACATGGCTGTATTACCCAGCAATCAGTGTGTGAAAGCTGGGTAAGATTGATGTGAATTTAAGGGAGATATGGGCATTTCATACACACCTGAATACTCCCATCAAAAGTGATTGAAATGTACAGGAATCTGTCCATTTCAATCACATTCGACGACCCCATTAGAAATGCATGAAATGTACAGGACTCTGTCCATTTCATCCACATTTGACGACCCGTCAAGGGTGGCTTTCTTACCCATTATGTACACCGACAAAGCCACCTCTTCGGGGCCGCTCCAAGACCCCCAAAACACGGACGCAGCAGCCCCAGCATCTCTCCCTGACATGAGCAAACAGGTTATTTCAGACTTCCATGAAATACCCCGGGGAAAAGCACCTCTCTGTGGCCGCTCCAAGACCCCCAAAACACGGACTAAGGAGCTCCAGGATCTCTCCCTGACATGCGTACTTCCAGAACCTCGCACACCTTGGGTCCCCGGGCCCCCGAACTTAAGCACTCCCCCACGGACTAAACCAAGATGATCACACCCTCAAGAATCTCGTGCCCCTGGGAATCTTAAAGGGGGGTGTATTTTGCGGTGCTTAATCGTCCGCCCATCGGCACCCATAGTCGGCCTTCTTCACAGCAGCAGCACCCAACCTCCATGGAGGGTATTCTCGTGCCCCTGGCAACACTTAAAGGGGGTCTACTTTGCGGTGCTCTATCGTCCGCCCATCGGCACCCATAGTCGGCCTTCTTCACAGCAGCAGCACGCAACCTCCATGGAGGGTATTCTCGTGCCCCTGGCAACACTTAAAGGGGGTCTACTTTGCGGTGCTTTACCGTCCGCCCATCGGCACCCATAGTCGGCCTTCTTCACAGCAGCACCACCCACCCTCCAGTGGAGGATTTTTCTCGTGCCCCTGGCAACACTTAAAGGGGGTCTACTTTGCGGTGCTCTATCGTCCGCCCATCGGCACCCATTGTCGGCCTTCTTCACAGCAGCACCACCCACCCTCCAGTGGAGGATTTTTCTCGTGCCCCTGGCAACACTTAAAGGGGGTCTACTTTGCGGTGCTCTATCGTCCGCCCATCGGCACCCATAGTCGGCCTTCTTCACAGCAGCACCACCCACCCTCCAGTGGAGGATTTTTCTCGTGCCCCTGGCAACACTTAAAGGGGGTCTACTTTGCGGTGCTTTACCGTCCGCCCATCGGCACCCATAGTCGGCCTTCTTCACAGCAGCACCACCCACCCTCCAGTGGAGGATTTTTCTCGTGCCCCTGGCAACACTTAAAGGGGGTCTACTTTGCGGTGCTTTACCGTCCGCCCATCGGCACCCATAGTCGGCCTTCTTCACAGCAGCACCACCCACCCTCCAGTGGAGGATTTTTCTCGTGCCCCTGGCAACACTTAAAGGGGGTCTACTTTGCGGTGCTCTATCGTCCGCCCATCGGCACCCATAGTCGGCCTTCTTCACAGCAGCACCACCCACCCTCCAGTGGAGGATTTTTCTCGTGCCCCTGGCAACACTTAAAGGGGGTCTACTTTGCGGTGCTTTACCGTCCGCCCATCGGCACCCATAGTCGGCCTTCTTCACAGCAGCACCACCCACCCTCCAGTGGAGGATTTTTCTCGTGCCCCTGGCAACACTTAAAGGGGGTCTACTTTGCGGTGCTTTACCGTCCGCCCATCGGCACCCATAGTCGGCCTTCTTCACAGCAGCACCACCCACCCTCCAGTGGAGGATTTTTCTCGTGCCCCTGGCAACACTTAAAGGGGGTCTACTTTGCGGTGCTTTACCGTCCGCCCATCGGCACCCATAGTCGGCCTTCTTCACAGCAGCACCACCCACCCTCCAGTGGAGGATTTTTCTCGTGCCCCTGGCAACACTTAAAGGGGGTCTACTTTGCGGTGCTTTACCGTCCGCCCATCGGCACCCATAGTCGGCCTTCTTCACAGCAGCACCACCCACCCTCCAGTGGAGGATTTTTCTCGTGCCCCTGGCAACACTTAAAGGGGGTCTACTTTGCGGTGCTTTACCGTCCGCCCATCGGCACCCATAGTCGGCCTTCTTCACAGCAGCACCACCCACCCTCCAGTGGAGGATGTTATCGTGCCCCTGGCAACACTTAAAGGGGGTCTACTTTGCGGTGCTTTACCGTCCGCCCATCGGCACCCATAGTCGGCCTTCTTCACAGCAGCACCACCCACCCTCCAGTGGAGGATTTTTCTCGTGCCCCTGGCAACACTTAAAGGGGGTCTACTTTGCGGTGCTCTATCGTCCGCCCATCGGCACCCATAGTCGGCCTTCTTCACAGCAGCACCACCCACCCTCCAGTGGAGGATTTTTCTCGTGCCCCTGGCAACACTTAAAGGGGGTCTACTTTGCGGTGCTTTACCGTCCGCCCATCGGCACCCATAGTCGGCCTTCTTCACAGCAGCACCACCCACCCTCCAGTGGAGGATTTTTCTCGTGCCCCTGGCAACACTTAAAGGGGGTCTACTTTGCGGTGCTTTACCGTCCGCCCATCGGCACCCATAGTCAGCCTTCTTCACAGCAGCACCACCCACCCTCCAGTGGAGGATTTTTCTCGTGCCCCTGGCAACACTTAAAGGGGGTCTACTTTGCGGTGCTTTACCGTCCGCCCATCGGCACCCATAGTCAGCCTTCTTCACAGCAGCACCACCCACCCTCCAGTGGAGGATTTTTCTCGTGCCCCTGGCAACACTTAAAGGGGGTCTACTTTGCGGTGCTCTATCGTCCGCCCATCGGCACCCATAGTCGGCCTTCTTCACAGCAGCACCACCCACCCTCCAGTGGAGGATTTTTCTCGTGCCCCTGGCAACACTTAAAGGGGGTCTACTTTGCGGTGCTTTACCGTCCGCCCATCGGCACCCATAGTCGGCCTTCTTCACAGCAGCACCACCCACCCTCCAGTGGAGGATTTTTCTCGTGCCCCTGGCAACACTTAAAGGGGGTCTACTTTGCGGTGCTTTACCGTCCGCCCATCGGCACCCATAGTCGGCCTTCTTCACAGCAGCACCACCCACCCTCCAGTGGAGGATTTTTCTCGTGCCCCTGGCAACACTTAAAGGGGGTCTACTTTGCGGTGCTTTACCGTCCGCCCATCGGCACCCATAGTCGGCCTTCTTCACAGCAGCACCACCCACCCTCCAGTGGAGGATTTTTCTCGTGCCCCTGGCAACACTTAAAGGGGGTCTACTTTGCGGTGCTTTACCGTCCGCCCATCGGCACCCATAGTCGGCCTTCTTCACAGCAGCACCACCCACCCTCCAGTGGAGGATTTTTCTCGTGCCCCTGGCAACACTTAAAGGGGGTCTACTTTGCGGTGCTTTACCGTCCGCCCATCGGCACCCATAGTCGGCCTTCTTCACAGCAGCACCACCCACCCTCCAGTGGAGGATTTTTCTCGTGCCCCTGGCAACACTTAAAGGGGGTCTACTTTGCGGTGCTTTACCGTCCGCCCATCGGCACCCATAGTCGGCCTTCTTCACAGCAGCACCACCCACCCTCCAGTGGAGGATTTTTCTCGTGCCCCTGGCAACACTTAAAGGGGGTCTACTTTGCGGTGCTTTACCGTCCGCCCATCGGCACCCATAGTCGGCCTTCTTCACAGCAGCACCACCCACCCTCCAGTGGAGGATTTTTCTCGTGCCCCTGGCAACACTTAAAGGGGGTCTACTTTGCGGTGCTTTACCGTCCGCCCATTGGCACCCATAGTCGGCCTTCTTCACAGCAGCACCACCCACCCTCCAGTGGAGGATTTTTCTCGTGCCCCTGGCAACACTTAAAGGGGGTCTACTTTGCGGTGCTCTATCGTCCGCCCATCGGCACCCATAGTCGGCCTTCTTCACAGCACCACCTGCCCTGCTGGAGGTTCACACTTTAACTTTTTTTACCCTCTTCTACCTTACAAATCATCCCACACTTGAGCACTCCTCACTCGGACTAAACACCTCCATGCTACCACCAGAACCAGAATATCGTGCCCCTGGGGATCTTAAAGGAAAAAAAACCATAGTGGGCTTTAAAAACAGAAGACTTAGTAATTTTAACAAACTTTATTTACAGTAATATTGACAGTAATAAATACATTCACACAGGATATAAAGTATTTGCAAGGGGACTGATTACAACAACACACTGCATATTTACAAGTTGATCACTGGCAACAGTGGGTGAAGTTGGGGCAGAGTATGGCACCCTCTCTTCACCCATGTCTGAGGGGCTGTGTTCGGCCAGTGACTGGTCCCTCTTCGCTCGCCAAGCGTTGACATGTCTTGGTAGGGAGTCTTGGTAGGGAGCCGGGCTGTGCTCCTCTCCAGAGCTGTCACTGTCGATGTCAATACCCGCAAAAGTGTCTTCATTTCCCGCTGCTGCTGCTGTCGATGCCGCTGCCGCTGCTTGCAGTGACTCTGTGAAGAGCAACCGAATGTCCGCAGCCTCCATCAAAGAAGGATTATTCGCGTAAAATTTGTCCGCAGTTGCAGTGTTGTGACACATGAAATCACTCACTCTTTGGCGGTTGCCTTTGTCTTGAAACCTCTTCGCATTATCGGCGTGGACTGTGCGGAGGTCGGTGAAGTTAATGGGACCGTGGAGCCCCACATCAGCCCATGCCAACCTCAGGGAGTAGGCAAGCTTCCTGAACGGGTTCTTCCCCTCTGTGTATAGAAAGTAACGGCTCTGGGTGCAGGTCAGCGTACCCTTGATTTCCAGCCACCTCTTCATCCATCCAAATTCTTTTACGGTGAGGTACAGCTGCGCTTCCCCGAACGCGTTGGCCGTCTTGTGGTTGCTTACCTGTTATGACAGAGTTAGAGAGTGTCAATACAATGTCAATCATGCATATAACTGCCAGAATACATGCATTGATTAATAGCACTCACATGAACCAGGTAGCCGAAGGCAGTGCCAGTTGTATCCGCCTTTCGGACCTCGGCGTTGGTCATGTTGGAGTAGACTCCCGGACGGTGGCCGTAAATGCAGCTCCAATGAAGAGTCATATACCCATATAGCAGGGTCCGGGTTGCGGTAGTCGGATTGCTGGCCATCACATCCAGGAGCTGAGGGATGCGAGTGGTGGTCGAAGTCAAGCATGTCATTAGGTCGTTGTGGCTCGGCAGACCTTCCATCTTGTCACGCTTCACTTGCATCTGGTGGATAAGTACTTTTCTCTTCAGGGACTTCAGGATGGCAACTACTTCCCGTTTGATTAAAATCATGTCGGTTTGGCTGAGCCTGCTCCCCTTGCACGGTGTGTCGGCCATGTACTTGAGAAAGTGTGATATATTCTTGATGTAGAAGTCGGAGGTCGTGACCTGAAGGCTTGACTTCATCAGGCTCCGGGACCACCCGCGTATTCTCTTGAGATCCCTCAAAAAGAGCCTGTCAGACAGGCGATTGAAACCGTGAGCCATGAAACTGAGGAACGACTTCACTCTGCTTAGTTTGGAGACTGTGTTTTCCTGGAGCCTCACTGGTGGGTCGATACCTGCATAATGCTCCCGGTATCCTTGCAGATACTCCTCTGTGAAATATAAACAGTACTTTAATGACAACACATGGTGTGTTACAGAAACTGCATGTGTCACATAGCCAACACACTTACCCATGACCCGTGGGAATGTGATGTCCCGCATTATATTTGCCCGGCCCCTGCCCCGGAACCAGGGGGAATGTATGGGAGGGGAGGTTGACGAGGCCTCGGTATGCATGGATACAGGCTCTGAGGAGCTGGATGAATGTGTGTGAGAGCCAGTGGGGGACTTGCTGCAGGCGGGAATGGGAGACGTGCTGCAGGCGGGAATGGGAGACGTGCTGCAGGCGGGAATGGGAGACTTGCTGCAGGAGGGACCTTTCGACTTGGACAGCCTCGTTGGTGTCGACTCTGTTCGGGGTCGTTTCTTCAGAATGACCCGCTCTCGTTCCTCCCCATTGAACGCGGGCATGTCCCCGGCCCGCTGATCCATCCTCTGTCGCTTGTGCTTTATCCTCTGCTGCAACTTGCAGCGCAGGGATTTCACCTCAGCAGCATATATGTCCCGCTGAGCCCTCACTGCGTTTGCCTCCAGCCTCCATTCTTTGCAGTCCGGGTTGTCACATTCATTCACCGGGGACAAGGGTGGAGGTTGTGACAGTATATCGTCGTCTGCCACCGTGTCAACAGCCCAAGCGGTAATCATTTCTATGGTGGGGTTTGTCATTCGGAGTTCATAAAGCTCCTTCTTGGCCACTGTCATTTTCAGTTTATTTTGAACCACATGTAGTTCCTCCCGGGCCAGCTCAACATGGTCTCTGGCCAAGTGGCGATCCAGCCTTGTGCCGCGGTACTCGCATCCCAGAATGGTACAGGGATGGAGCCTAATGTTGGTCCGTCCGTTGGCCAACAACAGCAGAATTTTTCTTTCATCCAAGTTACGCACACCATGGTGCCTCTGCAGGTGCTTGCGGGAATTATGGGATAAGCTCCATACACTGACGACTCCCATCAAAAGTGATTGAAATGTACAGGAATCTGTCCATTTCATTCACATTCGACGACCCCATTAAAAGTGATTGAAATGTACAGGAATCTGTCCATTTCATTCACATTCGACGACCCCATCAAAAGTGATTGAAATGTACAGGAATCTGTCCATTTCAATCACATTTGACGACCCGAGCAGGGTGACTTTGTTACCCAGGAATAAGTGTCTGAAAGCCGGGTAAGATTACTTTAAACACAGGGTGCACATGGATGTATTACCCAGCAATCAGTGTGTGAAAGCTGGGTAAGATTGATGTGAATTTAAGGAAGATATGGCCCTTTCAAACACACCTCACGACTCCCATCAAAAGTGATTGAAATGTACAGGAATCTGTCCATTTCATTCACATTTGACGACCCGAACAGGGTGACTTTGTTACCCAGGAATAAGTGTCTGAAAGCCGGGTAAGATTACTCAGGGTATACAGGACTTTCACCCTCCCCCGTTGGCACTTAGCCGTTTTTCGAGAATCATCCATACTTCCATAACATGAGACCCCCGAACCCCGGAATTAAGCACTCCCCAACGGACTAAACCCAGATGTTCACACCCTCCAGAACTTAATGCCCCTGGTGAGTCAGAAAAGAGGTGTATTTTGCGGTTCTTTATCGTCCGCTCATCGGCACCCATAGTCGGCCTTCTTCACAGCAGCACCACCCACCCTCCAGTGGAGGATGTTATCGTGCCCCTGGCAACACTGGTAAACACTGGTAACATCTGTCCAGCCGCTGGCAGGGACTTGACATCGGAAGTTGACATCGCATTTCCATTGAGCGGACACGCGTACATTTGAAGGGCAAGTCCCACGGTACCTCCGTCCATAAGGCTGACATTTGCCTTACATACCCTAGGGACTGATGGGTACACTGGGTGGATATTTACTACCGGCCGCGGTCTGCCAAGTGTACAGGGTAGTATCCAGATCACGGACTTTAATGCATAGCGGGAAGTCCATTAAATAGACATTTCAAATATGTGTTTAACGGTGATTTAAACTAGTTTATGCGGGGAAAAGAGTGCTCAAAATCGGATTAAACAGGCCATTTCATCCACACCTGAATACTCCCATTAAAAGTGCATGAAATGTACAGGAATCTGTCCATTTCATCCACATTTGACGACGCATGCAGGGTGACTTTCTTACCCAGGAATTAGTGTCTGAAAGCTGGGTAAGATTACTTTAAATACAGTGTGCAGATGGCTTTATTACCCAGGAATTAGTGTGTGAAAGCTGGGTAAGTTTGCTGTGAATTTAGGGAAGGTATGGCCATTTCATCCTCCCATTAAAAGTGCATGAAATGTACAGGAATCTGTCCATTTCATCCACATTTGACGACGCATGCAGGGTGACTTTCTTACCCAGGAATTAGTGTCTGAAAGCTGGGTAAGATTACTTTAAATACAGTGTGCACATGGCTTTATTACCCAGGAATTAGTGTGTGAAAGCTGGGTAAGTTTGCTGTGAATTTAGGGAAGGTATGGCCATTTCATCCACACCTGAATACTCCCATTAAAAGTGCATGAAATGTACAGGAATCTGTCCATTTCATCCACATTTGACGACGCATGCAGGGTGACTTTCTTACCCAGGAATTAGTGTCTGAAAGCTGGGTAAGATTACTTTAAATACAGTGTGCACATGGCTTTATTACCCAGTAATTAGTGTGTGAAAGCTGGGTGAGTTTGCTGTGAATTTAGGGAAGGTATGGCCATTTCATCCACACCTGAATACTCCCATTAAAAGTGCATGAAATGTACAGGAATCTGTCCATTTCATCCACATTTGACGACGCATGCAGGGTGACTTTCTTACCCAGGAATTAGTGTCTGAAAGCTGGGTAAGATTACTTTAAATACAGTGTGCACATGGCTTTATTACCCAGGAATTAGTGTGTGAAAGCTGGGTGATTTTGCTGTGAATTTAGGGAAGGTATGGCCATTTCATCCACACCTGAATACTCCCATTAAAAGTGCATGAAATGTACAGGAATCTGTCCATTTCATCCACATTTGACGACGCATGCAGGGTGACTTTCTTACCCAGGAATTAGTGTCTGAAAGCTGGGTAAGATTACTTTAAATACAGTGTGCACATGGCCTTATTACCCAGGAATTAGTGTGTGAAAGCTGGGTGAGTTTGCTGTGAATTTAGGGAAGGTATGGTCATTTCATCCACACCTGAATACTCCCATTAAAAGTGCATGAAATGTACAGGAATCTGTCCATTTCATCCACATTTGACGACGCATGCAGGGTGACTTTCTTACCCAGGAATTAGTGTCTGAAAGCTGGGTAAGATTACTTTAAATACAGTGTGCACATGGCTTTATTACCCAGGAATCAGTGTGTGAAAGCTGGGTGAGTTTGCTGTGAATTTAGGGAAGGTATGGCCATTTCATCCACACCTGAATACTCCCATTAAAAGTGCATGAAATGTACAGGAATCTGTCCATTTCATCCACATTTGACGACGCATGCAGGGTGACTTTCTTACCCAGGAATTAGTGTCTGAAAGCTGGGTAAGATTACTTTAAATACAGTGTGCACATGGCTTTATTACCCAGGAATTAGTGTGTGAAAGCTGGGTGAGTTTGCTGTGAATTTAGGGAAGGTATGGCCATTTCATCCACACCTGAATACTCCCATTAAAAGTGCATGAAATATACAGGAATCTGTCCATTTCATCCACATTTGACGACGCATGCAGGGTGAATTTCTTACCCAGGAATTAGTGTCTGAAAGCTGGGTAAGATTACTTTAAATACAGTGTGCACATGGCTTTATTACCCAGGAATTAGTGTGTGAAAGCTGGGTAAGTTTGCTGTGAATTTAGGGAAGGTATGGCCATTTCATCCACACCTGAATACTCCCATTAAAAGTGCATGAAATGTACAGGCATCTGACTCTAGGGACTGGTGGGTACACTGGGTGGACATTTACTACCGGCCGCGGTCTGCCAAGTGTACAGGGTAGTGTGTCCAGATCACGGACTTCAATGCATAGCGGGAAGTCCATTAAATAGACATTTCAAATATGTGTTTAACGGTGATTTAAACTAGTTTATGCGGGGAAAAGAGTGCTCAAAATCGGATTAAACAGGCCATTTCATCCACACCTCAATACTCACATTAAAAGTGCATGAAATGTACAGGAATCTGTCCATTTCATCCACATTTGACGACGCGTACAGGGTGGCTTTCTTACCCAGGAATTAGTGTGTGAAACATGGGTAAAATCGATGTGAATACAGTGTGCACATGGCTTTATTACCCAGGAATTAGTGTGTGGAAGCTGGGTAAGATTGATGTGAATATAGGGAGGATATGTACATTTCATCCAGGGAGATGTTCATGCCCCAGGATCCCTCCCTGCCTTGAGCAAACAGGCTAGTTCACACTTCCATTACGTACACCGACAAAGCCACCTCTTCGGGGCCGCTCCAAGACCCCCAAAACACGGACGCAGCAGCCCCAGCATCTCTCCCTGACATGAGCAAACAGGCTATTTCAGACTTCCATGAAATACACCGGGGAAAAGCACCTCTCTGTGGCCGCTCCAAGACCCCCAAAACACGGACTAAGGAGCTCCAGGATCCCTCCTGACATGCGTACTTCCAGAACCTCGCACACCTTGGGTCCCCGGGCCCCCGAACTTAAGCACTCCCCCACGGACTAAACCCAGATGATCACACCCTCAAGAAACTCGTGCCCCTGGGAATCTTAAAGGGGGGTGTATTTTGCGGTGCTTTATCGTCCGCCCATCGGCACCCATAGTCGGCCTCCTTCACAGCAGCAGCACCCACCCTCCAGTGGAGGATGTTCTCGTGCCCCTGGCAACACTTTAAGGGGGGTGTATTTTGCGGTGCTTTATCGTCCGCCCATCGGCACCCATAGTCGGCCTCCTTCACAGCAGCAGCACCCACCCTCCAGTGGAGGATGTGATGTTCTCGTGCCCCTGGCAACACTTAAAGGTGGTGTATTTTGTGGTTCTTTATCGTCCGCTCACCGGCTTCCATATTCGGTTGTGTGTGCCTGGCAAAGACGTGTACCCAAACTCAAGCACTCTGACTAAACACATAAGGACATCCGGGTAAAACCTTAGTGCCCCTGGTAAACCATGTAATGAAATGAGCTCCGTGATGTGCGACGTGCACATCACTTGGGTAAAAGGAGCTTTGGGTCGCCCTGCAAATCACATTTGGTGTATTTCCAGAAAGCTGTGAAAATACACCTACATCCGGCATGTCCTGTACTGTCTTGTCCTGTAAAATAGCATTTTGTTTATTTCCATCATTTGGGCAAATACACATATTTGGGGATTTGACCCTCCCGGCCATCAGAGTCGAACCCGCAGTTCGGAGGAACCGACCGCCAGAGCACCGGCACGAGGCCGGGCCGGTGGAGGTGGAGGCCCTCCGATGGCAGGCCGCTCCAGGAGCTTCAAAGTGCATCAGAGTCGAACCCGCAGTTCGGAGGAACAGAGCACCGGCACGAGGCCGGGCCGGAGGAGGCCCTCCGATCCCAGGCCACTCCAGGAGCAGACCCCTGAGCCCTGTAAAATATTATTAGTCCGACCGTCCAGCACCGGCATGTGGACCCGGGGAGGAGGCCCTCCGATGGCGGGTCAAATTTGCTGATAGCACAGCTGACGGCTGTCACAGTGCCCTATCACAGTGCCCGGCAGGTGCATTCATATAGATCAGATCACCATAGTCCATCCATCCATCCATCCATCTTCTCCCGCTTATCCGTGGTCGGGTCGCAGGGGTAGCAGTTCCAGCAGAGAGGCCCAAACTTTATTTTCCCTGGCGACATCAACCAGCTCTGACTGGGGGATCCCAAGGTGCTCCCAGGCCAGCGAAGAGATATAATCCCTCCACCTGGTCCTAGGTCTACCCCTTCTCTTCCCAGCTGGACGTGCCTGGAACACCTCCCTAGGAAGGCGCCCAGGTGGCATCCTAACTAGGTGCCCGAACCACCTCAACTGGCTCCTTTTGACGCGAAGGAGGAGCGGCTCAACTCCGAGTCCCTCCCTGATGACCGAACTTCTCACCTTATCCCTAAGGGAGACACCAGCCACCCTGCGGAGAAAACCCATCTCGGCCGCTTGTATCCGCGATCTCGTTCTTTTGGTCATGACCCATCCTTCATGACCATAGGTGAGGGTAGGAACGAAAATGGCCTGGTAGACAGAGAGCTTTGCCTTCTGGCTCAGCTCCCTTTTCGTCACAACGGTGCGGTAAAGCGACTGCAGTACCGCTCCCGCTGCTCCGATTCTCCGGCCCATCTCACGCTCCATTGTTCCCTCAGTCGAGAACAAGACCCCGAGATACTTGAACTCCTTCACTTGGGGTAAGGACTCATTCCCTACTTGGAGTGGACAGTCCATCGGTTTCCTGCTGAGAACCATGGCCAAAGATTTGGAGGTACTGATCCTCATCCCAGCCGCTTCACACTCGGTTGCGAACCGATCCAGTGAGTGTTGAAGGTCGCAGACCGATGAAGCCATTAGAACCACATAATCTGCAAAAAGCAGTGGTGCAATCCTTAGTCCACCAAACTGCAGACCCCCTCCCCCATGACTACGCCTCGAAATCCGATCCATGTATATTACAAACAGGATTGGTGACAAAGCGCAGCCCTGGCGGAGGCCAACCCTCACCGGAAATGGGTCCGACTTACTGCCGAGGACCCGGACACAGCTCTCACTTTGGGAGTACAGAGATTGGATGGCCCTGAGTAGAGACCCCCTCACCCCATACTCCCGCAGCACCTCCCACAGTAACTCCCTGGGAACTCGGTCATACGCCTTCTCCAAGTCTACAAAACACATGTAGACCGGATAAGCGTACTCCCAGGCCCCCTCCAGGATCCTTGCGAGAGTAAAAAGCTGATCCGTCGTTCCACGACCAGGACGGAATCCGCATTGTTCCTCCTCAATCTGAGGTTCGACAATCGGCCTGACCCTCCTTTCGAGTACCTTAGAGTAAACTTTCCCGGGGAGGCTGAGTAGTGTGATGCTTCTGTAATTGGCACACACCCTCTGATCCCCCTTTTTAATAAGGGGAACCACCACCCCGGTCTGCCACTCCTTCGGTACTGTTTCCGACTTCCACGCAACGTTGATGAGACGTGTCAACCATGACAGTCCCTCAACACCCAGAGCCTTCAGCATTTCCGGGCGGATCTCATCCACCCCCGGGGCTTTGCCACTGTGGAGTTGTTTGACGACCTCAGTGACCTCCCCCCGGGAGATTGGTTTTGATCCCCCGTCAACTCCAGCTCTGCCTCTACCATAGAGGGCGGAGTTGTCGGGTTCAGGAGTTCCTCAAAGTGTTCCTTCCAACGCCCTAACACTTGTTAGGAGATATAAATGTTAATTAGGCCGCATTTCCAAAAATCTCCTCGCGTCCCTACACAAGCCATTATCTTACAGGAAGGAAACCCAGCATACAAGTAACCGTTAAACAATAATCCACTTTAATGGTAATATACAATGCAATACAATCAAGTACAATCAATACAGTACAAATTACATACAGTTCTGTGGGATCCCACATTTACCTGATACTCATGTGAGCCAGCCAGCCAGCCAGCCAGCCAGCCAGCCAGCCAGCCAGAGGAGAAAGAGGCCGAATACAGCGGGGTTTCTGTCTATATCCCTCGCTGACCCAAGGAGGAGTTATCTGCGCCTCCCTTCCAGACCAGTGATTGGCTGCCCAAATTATCATCAACACCCCACATCAGGGATGACTGTATGTTAACTCCTGACCTTCCCCCTCTTCCTGTGTCCTCTAAAAACCACATGTTAGCAGGCCCAAAACCAGCCCAGTTTTCTACACAAATCATTTTCAAGCTTCTTCACAGTTTGCATGAATACATACAAATATTTCCTTACAATTCCCTCGTTTGCACTCTTAAAAAAGAGAGTGCAATTTATACAAGGCACTTGCAAAAAACTGCATCCTTGTCTGCTGAGTCTCCATACTTTTTATTCTCAGTGTCCACAGTGAAGGGCACTCCGTCCAGGCTCTCGTTGCAGATGACGCAGCGGAAGCAACCGGGGCGGTAAGACTTCCCCAGGGCCTGCATGTCCATGATTAGATGTCCACCTGCGTTGCACTTGTCTGCAGACTGCTGGAACCCAGAGTACAGCAAGTCCTCTTCACAGAAAACCCTTCCTGCGTCATAGTAGAACGCCTTCCCTCTCAGCCTTTGACTACAGGCGCTGCAGGTGAAGCAGCTGTCATGGTAGAGGCTGCCCATAGCTTGGCAGGCCTGGCTGGCTCCATACACCGTCTTGTTGCACTTAACACACACTCCTGTTTCAGCGGAGAGTGGAGTCCCCTGTGCCATCCTGGCTTGCCGTGTCTTTGTCCCCTCTGATCC
Source organism: Pseudochaenichthys georgianus (assembly GCF_902827115.2). Classification (NCBI taxonomy): domain Eukaryota; kingdom Metazoa; phylum Chordata; class Actinopteri; order Perciformes; family Channichthyidae; genus Pseudochaenichthys; species Pseudochaenichthys georgianus. The sequence continues at coordinate 36,262,961 of NC_047512.1, forward strand.
ACTGACGGCGGCTTCCGAGTCGATGCTGAATAGATGTCCTCCCGATATTCCTTCTCCGGTCGGATGATGATGCCTCCCGGGACGACTGCTGGATGGATGATGGATGTCCTCGAGGTCCTTCTCCTCCAATCCGCTGATGACAGCATCCGAGTCGACTTCCATGACGAGAGCCAGATCTGTCCTGATGTCGTCTAGGGTCCTCGCAGGTGTTTTCCCCCGCCGCACAGTGGTACCAGTTGTCCCCCTTTCCTTGTAGGCGGACGGCATGGGATGTCCTCTGGGTCACTCGGTCGGGGCCGGAGAGCCTGGGGTTGACAGTCAGCCTCCTGCGTCTCGGGTCCCCCTTTTGGCATCCACAACCTGTGTGGAGAAATCTGATACAAATCCCTCAAGCCTACGCTCCGGGCTCTGGGGCCCTCGGCTGTTTGACCCACCAATGCGTGGCAACTTGGAGCCTGTTGGTGGGGTGTCTTAAAACAACAGACGTCTGAGCACAGGTTTTCTAAATTAATTGTGCAGCTTCAGAATCTTAATACTTGGACTGTGCCCACTAAATAAGAACCACAACATCTTTAGGTAAACTAAATAACATATTTCAATAGCTCTGAATTTCTGACAAGCATCTGTATTTATTTAAATGAAATCCCTGAGATCCCATTAAAAGTCTAAAAATATGATTTGAACTGCTAATGTTTCTGGTAAAGAAACACACTAATCTTATGGATTCAAAAACAACCAAAATCACAATACTAACAAAGTGAATGGCTTCCTGGTGATACTGCTTCTACCCGTCAGTTCTTAGATATTATCCTACTAAAAAATGAATACAAAATTCCAACAAACTGTCATCAAATGTCTTTCTATTACAAATGTAGATGAAATGTATATCCCCATAATGACCTAAACAATAAAGTCTATGGCTCTTACTTCTTTACCAGGCTAGTTACATGATGTTGTCTGTTGAAACATTACTCACCGGTCAGTCTCTCCAGTATTCCATTCTGGACTTACATCTCTCTGGCAGCCCCTTGGCCACGGATTCTCTATCTGTGTTACCTGCTATAACTCAATCAATATTAGAGACATGTCAACATTCATCAAACAGTCTCTTATCCCCAAATATGGAGCAGGTCAATTCTAAAACTGTCAATCAATGGTCAGATTGAACAATGGAGTTGGGCAGCAGGTTCCTTTCAGTCCCTAAATGAAAAATGTACATTGTAAAGCAGGCCTATTCAAATGGCGGCCCGCGGGCCAGATGCGGCCCAGAACCAACTCCCGAGTGGCCCAGCCTCCCGTGGCTAAATTCCTACACTAGTACAGACCATGAATGCAACACTCCGCGTTGCATAGAAACCACTAAACCACAACGCAGCACGTTTTTTGAAAGTGTATCTAGTGGTGCTAGTAACGGTGGTCATATGATAGCAACTCTAAAACATGTCTCTCGGAACTCTGAAGCGTAAACAGAGACAAATCGGGCATTGATCTTGTGGAGCAGATGCGCGAGTCATTGCCCAAGTCAAGATGGACCTTTTCGCGACCGACTTGAGTACGGGTCGGATGCTGCATTTTCCGACGCTCCACAAACACATCACATCCCCGGAACAAATCACAGATGTGATGACAGATTTCATTGCGAGGTTGAAAGAGAACTTTGCCGGTTGATTGGATGGACTTGCTCTGCCCACAGAGGTGATGGGCTTTGTCAGAGACCCCTTCACTGTTGCAATAGAGGGGGACGTATCAACCAGAGCAAAGGAAGTGGTCCCATGCATTCATCCGTAACCATGGCACAAGAGCAGCGCACTAACGGGCCAGCAAAGTTTTGGAGCGATGTCAAAAAACAGCAGTTCCCTAACGTTCAGAAAGTAGCGATCTGTGTGCTCAGTGTGTTTGGATCAACATACAAATGTGAATCAAGCTTTTCACACATGAACTCAATAAAAAGTAGCACTCGCTGCTCCCTGACTGACAGCACTCTTCACCAATGTTTTAGGATTGCATTGACATCCAATGAGCCAAAAATCACTGCTCTTGTTAAAAAAAAAAGTCAGCGATGACTAATCACAAATGAGGTGATAGTAAGCACCTAGTTTACTATAGTAGACGTGTAGTGTAGTATTCATTCATGTTATTTACCCTTATCCCTTGTTATGGGTTTGTGCAGGGTTTGACAGTTATTTTTGTATTCATTTAAATTAACTTTGTAATGTGTCTTGGTCAATTGTGACCAAAACGTATGATTTTTTTTGTTATTACTTGAAAAGTGGAAAAATTATAGTACTACCTCTTTTTGTTACATTGGAGCTCTTTAACTGTTTGTTAATGCACTTTTTGATGTGCATGTGTCATATGTATCCAATTTTATTTTGTATGTGAGGACATTTATTAAGACTGCTATTATTGTATTCAGTTAAATGCACTTTGTGATGTGCCTGGTTAAAAAAAAAAACCTGAATATTTGACTTCTAAAGCAAACAAATGTCATGCTACAACTGTGCACTTTTTTCAGATTCTGTTAAATTAATGCTAATTTGTTGTGTTTTTATGCACTTTTTGACGTACCTTTGTTAGATGAACAATGAATAAAAATTGCATGTTTTTCATCGCAGTAATATGTGTTGGTTTAAAATGGGTCATTACCCGCTTTTTACAGGCCGCTGAATGTCTGGCCCAGCTGAATTTTGTAGTTATAAAATCTGGCCCAACTGAATGTGTAATTGAATAGCCCTGTTGTAAAGTTTACACTCCCCCTTTTTTACACATTCTCATGTGTAAACAAAAACCTGTATGGGAAGAAAACCTTCAGGTCATAATGGATTATAAGACAATACCAAACATTTTTCCCAGTACTTGAGAGTGTTTCTCTCCATCATTCAGTCCTAAAAGAAACAGAATTCCAAATGTCATAGTTTGAGTTTCACATTCTTCAAACCGCCACCTCCTGTGGGAGTGAAACATCATGAAGCAGATTAGATACGGTTTCCCCTTTTGTGCAATGTTAGGAAACCTCTCATTTCACACATTATTATCACACAAAAATAATGTGTTAGTCCAAAACATGCTTGATTAGTCATCGTTTTAAATCATGCAGTTGCACTGATCAGGTGCAGACATACACTCACTCACACTCACACTGTCAGGTTGTAAAGTCAGGTTTGGTCAGGTTCACCGCAGAGTCAGTCATTGACAGTGCCTTCCCAAGTTACCCTGTCAGTCAGTTGGTCTCAGTCTTTTTGGCCATGTGTCGTGCCCTGCAGAGATGTTCCAGCACAGGCCAGCATCCTCCGTCTATACAAATCTGTATATATGGAGCGCCATCATTTATTAATTCACAATTACAACTATAATGTTCAAGATATCTCCAACCCCTCCTTGCTGTTTCCCACATTCCCTGAAAAGTGTCTAGCCAAAAAAATGTCACTTCCTTATTGTACTATTACTATTACTGCAATTCATTTACACCTAATTAGTATTAAAATGACTAATAGATCTATTTCAGAAACATGTGTACTTCACTATCTTGTGTCAAAACATTACTAGGATCTGTAAAGATCTGCTATTTATTCCATAACTCATTCTATCAATTTATCTTCAATTCTGGTGCACTTAAAGAACAATGTTACCCTCTTTAACCGTGCGTGGAACTCTGGGTGTCTGAACATGAAACCAGTACCTCAAATTGAAATACTATATTTTGTTTAGAACCAGCTTTCCCTTCAACATGACCTATATAAATAAATATTTATCTGATCTTATAGAGCTGTTACTAAAACTCTCCCTTTGAACTGATCAATACTGTAACAAATTAAAACACTACCAAATTCACATACGAATAAAAAGTCCAGTGCATACTTCCTTCATGCCCCCCCCCCTTTTTTTTATCAGTGTGTATTAGACTGATTTTCCACTTCCCTTTAATAGTTCCCCTCTTTTCCGCTATTTTTATTTACCACTTGACTAATTTATGGTCCATACGTCTTCTTATCTTCACTTATTTATCAAGTCAATTCAAGTTCTTTACAATACATTAGTAGATACCTTGTGGAGTCTTCACAATAACTAATCCCCTCTAGGATATGAAATCCATTCATCTTCAAGCAGATACTATGTCCTTATTTATGTTTTGTTCACGATAACAATGGTATAACCACCACATGTCATCAATTCTGGCCCACCTAAAAATCAATGTTACACTCTCTAGCAGTGTGTGGAACCCTGGATGTCCGAACATGCAACCATTAATCCCTCCTTTATCAAGGATTTAAAAACAGAAGTCATTTCATATTTCCTATGGTAATAACTATGCTACAATGGTGAAATCAATTATTTAGTTTGGAATACGATATCTGGCTTGGTACCAGCTCTCCCTCTAACATTATCCATACAGATAAAGATTTGTCTTATAGAGTGGTTCCTAAAACTATCCCACTACTTTATTCACACGTGAATAAAAAATGTCAAAGAATATTTTGTTAACCTGATGAAAAGATTGAAGAATATGGTTGTACTCCGAACCCTCAGTGTGTTCTCATTTTACTCTAATAGTCTACTGCTATTTTCAATTTAATAAATCTTTCTGTCTTTACGTATTTATGCTTTAAATGTGCGTTTTGTGAATAAGTGTGTTTATGTGTAAACTCACTCATTTCCGTTTTCCTTTTCTCCTCCTCTGGTTTTCTCAAGCCGTGACCCCGGCCTCCTCACTTCTAATCGACCATGCCAACTCCTCTGATTCTGTGTTCTCTTCAGTCCATCAGCTGTAACTTCATCCGCTGTCAGCCATTGGCCCAGTCACCTCTGCATGCCCCATCTTGCACGGCTTTGCATTTTATCCCCTCCTTTACAGTCTCTCTGCTGTTTTTATGGAGGGCAGATTCTGCTCTCATCTCCCACACTTTGCTCTTGTGCTCAGCTTGGAACTTCATGGTCCTGTCTGAGGGACTGATGAGCGTAGATTTCTGCCCGTCAGCATGCTGTCTGGTTCTGGATGCCACAGGTGGAGATAGTTCTGGCTGCAGTCTTGTTGTTGTCGTTTCAGCTCTGGTTCTCTGTCTGTTCGATGGAGAAGGAGGAGTTTCCTGTTGGGTTAGGTCTTTGGTCTGCTTGGAGGGTCGGGAATCGTAGCCTTTTCTAACTCAGAGGGGGAGTCCAGGTCTCGGGACGCATTACCTATAAAAAATCTAGCACACTGAGGTTAAATAAATCCAACCCTTTCCACTCTGACTCTTTGTAATCATACTATCTGTCTTAATTGTTAAATGCCATCTAAACAACCTAATTGATGTCTACAAATGATATTACAAAAACTCACTCTAAAAATTGTTTCATCCATTGCTACATATGTACCCAACATAACTCTTTCAGGAAACCATTTTCTCCTATACATTGAAAAACGTACATGTTTCCAGCATCACATATTCCACACACTACGAAAGAACATCTACATATTTTCTCCAATATTTTAAGCTAGTTTCTATAGCAAGATTATCATGTGTGACATAATAATCAGATGTCTTGTTTGCTAACCAAGAATATTAAACTTTAAAATGTCTTTTGGCCAGTTGAAGTCCTGCTTACTTCATCCTTAAACTCTTCTTTAATTTGAAACCAAAAAAGGTCTTCCTTCTCCACCATGATCCTATCTCTATATCAAAGTCCAGACAAACTGATGATTTATCTTCAGAAACCATGAGGAATGACTCATAAAACACTATTCTCCCTCACTTCAGTTCTAAATCAAATGAGCCAGACAGGAAACCCCCTTTAACCACTTGCTTATCCTATTATTTTGATCAAAGTTGTGTTACAAGCAGGTTAGATCTGTAATGAATTAAAATCAATATTTAAAGACGCAATATAAGTTAAATATATTGTTAAGGTAATTACTGTTTTATTGTGAAGGCATCTCTGGCGAACAGCGGCCTTTGGCTTTTATTTTGAAAGGCCGTTCCGGAACAGCCGTGTTTCTAGAAACACGGCAAGTTGACAATCGTTCTAATGCATTAACTATAGTCGTGAAAGAGACAAGGAGGGGGAAGGCGTGTGGAAGCAAGCAATGAACTGAAAATGCCACCAATCCTGTTTTAACGTGATGGCGAACATTGAAAACCGAAGCGGGCATAAGCACCTCTGTCATAACTGACAAGCGTTCAAAAACCTTTCTGCTTATCCCTAATGCTACTACTTTTTGTGTTATTCATAACCTAAAAATACAATTGTGATGAATAGCTTGCTTTTGTACCATTACATTTACCAACATAAAACAAGGTCTGTACTAATCAACAATGACAACCTACAGACAGCTCATTTAGTTAAATATACGCAATATATTGACTTCGCTTTTATTTATCTGACTTAATTAACGTGCTTCCCCCCCTTTCAGCCACTAGATGGCAGCAGCAGAGCACAAATGAGCTTCACTCTTCTGAGCGAATGTGTGATTATCACAGACAATCGGTCACACAGATTATTCAGGTAAAAATCACACAGATTTATTCCCCGTACAGTTTGTCCGGCTTGATAACGTGTTACATATGTCGTCACGCAGGACTCTCTGCCTACCTTGCGATCAACGTTATGTTTACGTCAGCCTTTCAAATTAATTTTTACAGACAAGGGAAACGGGAGCCGGTCTCGTCACAATGTAGGTGACGTTAGCGCTCTCTCCCAAGGATTTAACAGATAACAGTCCACTGACACTTTCGCTTATTCGGTCTCAGACTGCTATTTTACCCCCAGTTATAAACGGCGGATCGATCTGAAATATCGATCATCCAGGTTTCGCCGTGTGGGACTCACACCTCACATCCCACGAACTGCACCGCTCCTACGCCACTTCAGGACTAAACTACCTGAAGATCCACGCTAAACTGCTTTAATTTCTCGTTACGCAGGACTCTCTATACCTGGCGATCAATGTTCACGTGTTATATATAACTTTCCTAACATGGTACAATATGCATCGTATATTCCATTCAAACTTCAAAAACACTCTGAAACGCCTACAGACAATCCTACAGGGCCCTGCTATTGTCCGAGGCGTCTAAAAGTGCTTGTTCCCGACCCAGTGTGGTCCTCTGAATCCTTCCACAGCTCATGTTTATTCAGCGTCGAGTCACCATTTGTTAGGAGATATAAATGTTAATTAGGCCGCATTTCCAAAAATCTCCTCGCGTCCCTACACAAGCCATTATCTTACAGGAAGGAAACCCAGCATACAAGTAACCGTTAAACAATAATCCACTTTAATGGTAATATACAATGCAATACAATCAAGTACAATCAATACAGTACAAATTACATACAGTTCTGTGGGATCCCACATTTACCTGATACTCACGTGAGCCAGCCAGCCAGCCAGCCAGCCAGCCAGCCAGAGGAGAAAGAGGCCGAACACAGCGGGGTTTCTGTCTATATCCCTCGCTGACCCAAGGAGGAGTTATCTGCGCCTCCCTTCCAGACCAGTGATTGGCTGCCCAAATTATCATCAACACCCCACATCAGGGATGACTGTATGTTAACTCCTGACCTTCCCCCTCTTCCTGTGTCCTCTAAAAACCACATGTTAGCAGGCCCAAAACCAGCCCAGTTTTCTACACAAATCATTTTCAAGCTTCTTCACAGTTTGCATGAATACATACAAATATTTCCTTACACACTCCATCAGTTGAGGTCAACAACGTCCCATCCTTACTGTACACAGCTTGGATGGTTCCCTGCTTCCCCCTCCTGAGGTGTCGGACAGTTTTCCAGAACAACTTTGGTGCCGCCCGAAAGTCCTTCTCAATGTCTTCTCCGAACTTCTCCCACACCCGCTGCTTTGCCTCGGCCACGGATGAGGCTGCTGCCCTTCGGGCCTGTCGGTACCTTGCAACTGCCTCTGGAGTCCCCCGGGATAACAAATCTCCTTCTTCAGTCGGACAGCTTCCCTGACCACCGGTGTCCACCAAGAGGTTCGAGGGTTACCACCCCTTGAGGCACCTAGGACCTTGAGACCACAGCTCCCCGCCGCGGCTTCGGCAATAGAGGCTTTGAACACCGACCACTCTGGTTCAATGTCCCCAACCTCCACAGGAATGCCGAAAAGCTCCGCCGGAGGTGTGAGTTGAAGGCCTCCTGAACTTGGGCCTCCTCCAGACGTTCCCAGTTCACCCGAACTACACGTTTGGGCTTACCAGGTCTATCCAGAGGCTTCCCCCGCCACTTGACCCAACTCACCACCAGATGGTGATCCGTTGACAACTCCGCCCCTCTCTTTACCCGAGTGTCCAAAATATACGGCCTCAGGTCCGATGATACGATAACGAAATCGATCATGGACCTTCTGCCTAGGGTGCTCTGGTACCACGTACACTTATGAGCATCCCTATGTTCGAACATGGTGTTTGTTATGGCCAATCCATGACTAGCACAGAAGTCCATTAACAAACCACCACTCCGGTTCAGATCAGGGGGGCCGTTCCTCCCAATCACGCCCCTCCAAGTTTCTCCATTATTGCCCACATGTGCGTTGAAGTCTCCCAGCAAGATTAAAGAGTCCCCTTCAGGAGCCCCATACAGGACTCTTTCCAGGGTCTCCAAGAAGGCCGTATACTCTGAACTGCTGTTGGGTGCCTAAGCACACACAACAGTCAGAGTTTTCCCCCCCATAACCCGCAGGCGTAGGGAGGTGACCCTCTCGTCCACTGGAGTAAACTCCAACAACGAAGCACCTAACCGGGGAGTATCCCCACACCCGCCCGGCACCTCACACCTCGAGCAACTCCGGAGAAGAATAGAGTCCAACCCCTATCCAGAAGTAAGGTTCCAGAGCCGACGCTGTGCGTAGAGGTGAGCCCAACCAGATCCAACTGGTAACGCTCCACCTCCCACACAAGCTCCGGCTCCTTCCCTCCCAGAGAGGTGACGTTCCACGTCCCCAAAGCCAGCTTCTGTCGCCCGGGTCTGGTCTGTCGAGACCCTCCGCTTTCACTGCCACCCTTCTGGCAGCGCACCCGACCCCATCGCTGTTTCCCGTAGGTGGTGGGCCCGCGGGACGGAGAAGCAGAGGTGTTGCCCACGTTGCCTTTTCGGGCTGGGCCCGGCCGGGCTCCGTGAAAAGCCCGGCCACCAGACGCTCGCCGACGAGTCCTCCTTCTGGGCCTGGTTCCAGAAGGGGACCCCGGGTATCCTCACTTCTTTGTTGTTCTTTCATGAGGTCTTTTGAACCAATCTTAGTCTGGCCCCTTGCCTGAGACCAATTTGCCATGGGAGACCCTACCAGGAACACAAGGTTCCAGACAACACAGCCCCCAAGTTCATCAGGGCACACAAACCTCTCTACCACGGTAAGGTGCTGGTTCTTCAGAGATCCACATTTGGGAAATTATTTAGCGATGTTAGTTGTTTAAATATCAAGATAAATATTGGATAAACTGATCTAAAATTGACTTCAGGCTTTGTGAAGCCCAGCGGATTAATCCCAAAGATGTCAGTGATTGTTGGACTTTTTCTGCAGTTGCACCATAACCTGACATTATGTGGTTTTGTGTAAAATGCCGTAAATACTATTAGTTGGATCGTCAATAAATATAGCTATAATCCTCCCGTCCACCTCAGGTTGAATTGTATAAACGTTGGTGAACCTCAGTTTTTTTCAACATTTATTGTGTTTCACTTTTCAGATGCTAAACATTAGCAGGTTAGCATTCAGCTCACCTAAGTTACAGCCTAAGTTATCTCTTAACGAGTGTTGGAGCAGGGTGTGGTCTGACACCCACCTCGGCTCCGCGTGTCCTTTGATGAGCTGGTCAGATTATAAAAGGAAGGAATTCAGAGCACCAGATACAGGGTTAAACAATAATCTGTTTTAATGATAAAAGGTAAGAATACAATACACTTTTAAAAGGGGTAGGCCCACCCCTGGTCTGGTCCTAATGACGGGAGAACTCATAATCTTGACGGCAGGAGGAAAGAGAGGCCGAACACATAGACACAACAGGAGATATATAATATTTAACTTCTGGGCGAGCTTACCAGTGAGTTGGCAGTTCTCCATTGGCCAGTTTCACTTCTGGACGAGACCCTAGGCAATGAGTATTCCATCTGTTTCGCACCCTCTTCTTACAGTGTGTGTGTGTGTGTGTGTGTGTGTGTGTGTGTGTGTGTGTGTGTGTGTGTGTGTGTGTGTGTGTGTGTGTGTGTGTGTGTGTGTGTGTGTGTGTGTGTGTGTGTGTGTGTGTGTGTGTGTGTGTGTGTGTGTGTGTGTGTGTCTCTCTGCCCTCAGGCAGTCCCCCAACAATGTTTTGGAGTCATGACAGAACGCACACTCATTCCATAGATTTCCTTCTCTGCTCCCCCTCTCCCATCAGTTTAACCCACACACAGTTCCACACACCCTTGGACATGCTGTGTGTAATGAAGAATGTCTCCTCCACTCTCTAGTCTTCTGTCATGAACACCTGCTCCTATTTTATACAGAGTAATTAAGCACATTTAAGCCCACTAATTCACAATGTTGTGGCAATTTAGTACTCACAACATGAAAGAATAAAACAGAAAGAAATCAATAAAACACAAGTATAATTAAGCAGTTATTATACAGCATACATAGCCACTGCAATGAACACACACACACACACACACACACACACACACACACACACACACACACACACACACACGAACACACACACATTCTACTCTGCTGTCCTCCAGATGTTTGCCACGCTATATCCATAAGGATATTTCATCTTTCCCCTCTCCCTTTCTCCTAATAGGGAAGTTTTCACTTCTCATATCTCCAGCTTCTTGTTCATATAAACTGCCACAATTAAATACAAAGTAATTAAGTACACACATGAATATATAAAAACACACTTCTTATATATCAGGGGACATATTAAAATGAATATACCAGAAATACGCTGTATTAAACCTTCTGCTGTAACACTTTACTTCACGAGTTACATCATTATGGGGGGGAGCTTATAAGGACATCATAAATAAAAGTTGTTATTGAGTCATAAACACAATAAACTGTATAAAACATGGACAAAGTCACCCAAGGTTTCTGAAGAGTCCTTGTGGATCAATGGATGCTGAGCCGGCAGTGATGACATAGTCTAACACCTTGAGTTTTGTTGGCTTTAAAAGCTCAGAAGCTAGCCTAGCACTTGGGAACCTGTACAATACACCGGTATGTGTTATTCTTCCTCTCTGACAGTGCTTCAATTGTGTTTTTGCGTTGTTTATATTCATGCACACAAACTTTTGTACAATAAACTATTGTATTGTAAGACAGATCCAATGCTACCGTTTCTGGCTGATTTATATAAGTTTATTTTCCTAATAGTATTTAAATACTTTTAATTAAGTACCATTCTCGATGCAGTACTACTAAATGAAATTGAATATGTTCACAGTGTGTAATTAGTACTTTTACTCACATAAAGAATCTGAATACGTTTCCCCCCGTGTTCCCCACTGTGTGAGTTTCATGCAGCAGGCAACATTTGGTGAAGCTGCAGAACCGTTAGAGAGAATATGAGTAGGTTGAGGTGTCACCCGCCCACTGCAGAACACTCACACCCATCTGTCACACTCTTCAACTCTAAACACATTTAGTTTGGTTAGCATTGAGCCCTGTCCACTTACTGTGCCTCTGAGTGAGCAGTACAAATTATTCAGCCAATCATTATTCAGAGCCGCACATCATTATTTGAGAGCGTAGATGAAGGGTCACCAAACGGCAATAGATTGTAATCACGCCTTCAAATTGTTTCCGAGTCACACACACACACACACACACACACACACACACACACACACACACACACACACACACACACACACACACACACACACACACACACACACACACACACACACACACACACACACACACACACACACACACACACACACACACACACCACCAGCAGTCCTGCAGTGCCACAGGAGGCGAGGTGAGTGCAGGGAGAGTGTGCTTTAAATGCCACAGGCCTAATTAAGGATTACTCAGGATGAAGTCCTTTGGTTTAAAAAGGCAGCGAATAGGCCCCGTGAGATTTCCACAACAAAATGGCTCCCCAATGGATCTTTAGCTGGCTCTGATTTAGGGAGAAATTAATGCATCTAAACCCACACCACAGCCTACTTTAGATGTTAGATTCTGCATTGTTTACGACATTTTCATTTGCAATAAAAAAAGGTGACTACAAAGCCCATTTAAATCCCAATGAAAGCTATATATGTGCTATCTGCCGGTAATGATCAGTCCCACATGGGTAAGTCCGCACTGCTGAGGAAAAATGAAACCACTTAATTTCAGTGAAAGAAAATCCGTATTTCTAATACAACTACCTCATAATTAATACTCAGTTTAAACCAAATAATGATTAAGAAAAAGAAACTCTTTGACCAGACAAAAAGCTCTCATTGGACGATTTAGTCATGTCATGTAGTGAAGTAGAACGCATTATAATGGGAATGGGCGCATGAGACTGTTAAATCCAGGCTCTTACCTGCTGCTCCATCAAGTCAGGCCGTGATATATGCTCATTATATCACAGCTGTGATATGAATCTTTCCCTTAACTCTGTCAACCCGTCTGTTGAACATAGGTGCTGTATAAAACGTTAAGTCATCAGGATAACCACAACATAATACAAAACAAAACTGATGGTTTTACTGTGACCGTGACTGCCTCTTTCGAGCAATTCCGCGAATGCGAACAAAGTCTCTCACATTTTGTACTGTTCGTTCATCAAGCACTTTGCCTTCAACCAGCTTGCAGTGCTGGCACTCGGATTTGGTTGCCAGATTTCCTTTGGCAATATGAAGCTTAAAATGCCGCATTACTGCGGCAACCTCATCCTTGGCCCACAGTTTTTTGATTGTTCTTCTGGCATTTTCACGATCCTTTCCTGAAAGATATACAAGTAATAAAATCAGTAGAATAAAATGTGAAATGTACTCGGCAGTCATATTTTAGTTGGAAATAACTGTAATAACATCTGCTTTTTATCTGAAAATTGGATACGAGTAGCACACACATGCCATCCTCTTCTCATTCTTCCTCTTCCTGCCTGTCTCCTAGCCTTAACTTTAGGACAGCAATCCAATAAGTAAAGTGACTATTGAGAAATCTTTATAAAGGTCTTGTCCATGTGCTGTATTTTTTATATCAGAAAAAAGGTTACAGTTCCAAACAGAAGTGCTACCCTTTTTTTGCCACTGTCTTTTAATAAATTAGTTGAATATATTCATACCTCCTATCTTTTTGGACAGCAGGGGTAGAATGATGGGTTAGACATTTAAAAAGTCCTAGGCTGGAAATGCATTCTAGTAATAATTGACCACTCCCAAAAAGGAAACTAATCAATAAATTTTTGAAGATCAAAACTGTCTTGGCTAGGTCTTAACACTGTTTTGTATCTTATTTATAAGCTTATTTCAATGCCTTTTCCAAGTTCAACAACCAAACTGGCCTTACCTTCATAGGGAGGAGCAGTCTCACTCACTGTGGATGACACCGTTTCTGCTTAACACACAAATGTTTTTGTTGTTAAATATATAATTAGTATTCTCTATTCTGTCAGACACAACTATAAGTAATGTAAGTGAGGCAACCTACCCAAATGGTCAATGTCTTGCTCTGTGATAACAGATGTGGATGCAGCAGTCACAGGTTGGCTAGTTCCACACTCTGTTGATGGTGCTGCTGTGTCATCATCATCATCATCATCATCATCATCATCATCATCATCATCATCATCATCATCATCATCATCATCATCATCATCAGAGTCACTGTTTACGTCTTCAGCATCACTTAATGAAATTTCATCTAGGAAAAAGTACAAGCAAAACTTGCATTACTATCTGGACATACATAAATAAAACATACCTGAATTATTTTAGCTTTAGATATATACAATTCTTTAATAGTTTAAACAATGCAAACTCAAGAAGCTTATTCGATGTAAGTGCACACTTTAAGAATCAAAAGCCAAAGTCAACCTCACTTGTCTCAGTGGACTTCACAGTTTGTACAGAATATCAGTATGACAATACGACACCCTCTGTCCTTAGACCCTCACATCGTACAAGGAAAAACTTCCGGAGAAAACCCACAGTTTAAAGGGAAAAATGGGAGAAACCTCAGGGAGAGCAACAGAGGCATTTCATTTAATTGGTTAATGTTGTTTGGGAATTCTACGTTTTCCTAGAGCATTCCAGGCTGGTAAGGATGAGTGCAAGTATATTATTGTTTAAACATTTTTTTAAATTCTGTACAAACCTCCAATATCAATCTCGTCCAGTGATTTCCCCTGAATGCTGGGAAGCTGTCCTTTCTCCATAGTTAACAGCAGTTTGGAAATCTTGGCCAGTTGTGTGGTTGGAGCTGGTAATCTATAGAAATCCCGGTGTACCCGGATATCATGACCCAGGAAATCAGCTACCTGGTCTAGTTCATTGTTTTTTAAATTAAGCACCTGTGTTGCGACACATGTTTTCTAAGGTGTGTCGACCTGAGGTGTTCAGGGTGCTCTGCACCACACTTGCTTGCATGAAGACGCAAGCAGTCCTGTCCTACATTTGGGTCTTGCAAACAGGAACACATTGGTGGAACAAACACCACATTCAGTTATTTTACTCATAAGAAGGGACAGGGCATCCAACATGCTTGGTGAGAGCAGAACTGCAACCTTTGTGCCCCTCTTTCCCGTGATTTCAACTTGGCTGAAATAGTTGCTGAGCCTCTGTTCAGTCTTTGACAACCCCTTGGCAACATATTGATGCAGTTCTGCGTTGTCTCTGTCTGTTAACATTAAAGTGCAACTTTTGCAAGTTCAGCATAGTTCTGAGGCGTCACCTCCTCTTTTAAGTTGCAAATGGCACTCTCTGCAGACTTATCAAGGTGCCGATGAAGGATCTGAACATCTTCAGTGAAGGGTAATGTTGATGGTTTGTTGTATTTTGCATCGCTCAGAGTGTTCAGAGCACTGTGAGACACAAACTCAGACCACTTGGAGGTGGAACGTTTCTGGAACATTTTAGCCGATTTCATCAGTTCATCATCTTCTGCCATAAGGGCCCGACAATGAATGATGTCACTTATTTTGAGTAGCATGTGTCCAAGTTATATATGTGTGGTGTTTATCATCAAGTCCTTTCTTCACCGCTTGCACCACTCTTTGGAAGTTAGCAGGTTTAACAGCCTCCTCAAGGTTATAAACCAAGAATTCTGTTCGCAGACAAAGCAACAAATGTCTAACTTCACGTAGCTTCTGACGTATGTATTCATACTTAGTAGTGTCTTGACCGTGTTTGTTGTAGAGTGACTGGGCAAACTGAATAATAGAGAGGTCATTTCGGACAACTGAGGCAACCTCATCCTGTCTCATCGCATTGAGTAGCTTCCACACTCCACTTGAGATCTGCTGTCAAAATACTGACTCTTGAGCTGAGGCCAAACCCAGTACTTTGGTTCTGGTTCTTCTTCTTCTTCTTCTTCTTCTTCTTCTTCTTCTTCTTCTTCTTCTTCTTCTTCTTCTTCTTCTTCTTCTTCATTTTTTGGCTTACAGGGGTATCTGCGGACATGTCTCCAAAGGTCCTTGCGGATGTACAATCCTTGACAGTCAGGGTTGGGAGGGTTACTTTGTAAATGTAATCAGTTACTGATTACTGAATACATGGCTCTGAAAGTAATCCAAATACAGTTACAGTTACGTGTCTTAAAAAAACGTATTCAGATTACTTTCTTTTTCCATCACAGATGGGTATGTTTTGGTGTACAGGAGACACAAAAAGCAAAAGGAAACTGAATGTGTTTTTACTGTTTTAATGGCTTATCAAGAGCACAACTGAAACATAACATCTTAAACGATGTAACAACATAATAAACTTTTTGGGGATGCAGCTTGGGATGTGAGGAGTGAGGAATACGGCTTAGAACGGGGGGTGTCGCCTTCTGTCCTGCCAATGTTGGCAGCACATCAATTAAAATGTCGAACTCGGACTTCATTTTAAGGACATTTCGGCCAGGGGTGTATAGCTATATTTGTTTAAGCACCGGATTGGTAAAACAGGAGAGTGTGTGCACCAGTCTGCCTTGATCTATGAATTCATATCCGCTATACTCACAGTATCTGCTACCCACAGCTGTTTTATAGAAGGAAAACCTCCTTCACTTCATGAAATGTCTGCAGCACCAGGAGGCAGCGGGAGGGTTAACTCAGCCTCTGAGAAAAGGAGCACACCGCGCACCGCCTTTCACGCACCGCCTTTCACGCACCGCCTTCATTGTGTTTACCTTCAGAATCATAAGGCTAAAGAGCGACCGCAGGCTGATGTGTTTTAAACACACCCCAGTGAGATGATAGTGAACTGTTCATGAACCTGTCATGAAAAGTTCATGAAATATCAGTGAACCATATTCATGAACAGCTAATAAACAACTCATAAACAGCTCATAACAAAGTTGATGAACTGTTCATGAAAGTGTCATGAACATTAAATGGCACTAGGGCAGTTCATGAACTACTCATGAAACTCCCGTGCTGGAATGGTTCATGAACAATTCATGGAATATGGTTTTAGGCAGGTTCATGAACAATTCATGAAATGGAGTTTTCAGTGAGTGTGTAGGGATATTCAGTTTTCAACCAAGAACATATCAAGAATTGTTCATGAACATATCAAGAACTGTTCATAACAACTTCATGAACCATTCATGAACAGTTCATACCCAGTCACTGAATATAATTCAATGGCTGGCTATGAACTGTTCATGAACATGAACTGTTCATGAACCATTGACTGTGGGTCAATTGGCAACCATAGAAAACAACAATTATGTCAATCACAATGGAACTTTACTCAAATTAACAAACAAACAAACATACATGTATACAGGTGGAGCACTACAATTAATCCTATCACTATTTGAAGCAGTTCTTGACACTCAGCTGCACAAAAAATGTTGTTACGGGTCCCAAAAGCTTGGGTACCACAGCAACAATAAATTATTTCTGTAGAAAACAGAAAAGTGCAGCAGCAATAATTATACACAGGATCCGGTTGATCGTCTGGAATGCTTCTTATTCAAAATTCAAAGTACACAGTTACATTCAAATAGCTGAACTTTACAAACATCACATTTCTCCATTTAAGTTATCCGTCTGTCACAGTCAATTACTGTATCTCAAGGAGAAATTCTACATAGTCAATATAAATTATTACATTACATTGCATTTAGCTGACGCTTTTATCCAAAGCGACTTACAATAAGTGCGTTCGACCAACAAAATACAAACTTGAAGAAAACAGAATCATATAAGTACATCAGGTTTCATAGAGCAAAAACATTTCAAGTGCTACTCAACTGGCTTTAGGTAAGCCAGTCCATAAGTGCTTTGTTAATAGTTCTATTGCTCGAAGTGGAGTCGAAAGAGATGAGTTTCAGTCTGCGCCGGAAGGTGTGTAAGCTATCTGCTGTCCTGATGTCAATGGGGAGCTCACGTGTTTTTGCTGATGGGAACTTGGGTCCCCTTTGCAGCGAGGGTGCAGCGAGCCGTTTGGTTGATGCAGAGCGGAGTGCACGTGCTGGGGTGTACGGTTTAACCATGTCCTGGATGTAGGAAGGGCCAGATCCATTCGCAGCATGGTACGCAAGTACCATTGTCTTGAAGTGGATTCTAGCAGTTACCGGAAGCCAGTGGAGGGAGCGGAGGAGCGGCGTGGTGTGAGAACATTTAGGAAGGTTGAAGACCAGACGAGCCGCTGCATTCTGGATGAGCTGCAGAGGTCGGATGGCACATGCAGGTAGACCAGCCAGGAGGGAGTTGCAGTAGTTTAGGCGTGAGATGATGAGAGCCTGGACCAGAACCTGCGTCGCTTTCTGGGTCAGCTGGGGACGCATCCTCCTGATGTTGTAAAGCGTGTATCTGCAGCAGCGGGTTGTAGCAGCTATGTTTGCAGTGAAGGACAGGTTGTTATCTATAAACACATAACGCTATCAAATAATACTTTCTATCAATATATCTATCTTTACCAAATATAACATATTATGGAGATCACAAAAATACACTGTCAATTTTAATAAACAAAAAACAAGGTAATGTGCCTGCAAGACTGCACTCAGGTAAACAAAACATATTACCCGTGCGCAGCAGCTAACCTGCCTGCGAGCCTTCGATCAGGTCACATTTACCCAGGCGCGGCTGAAGCCCGCGAAAATGGCATCTATTGTTGCCGACAGTTTAGTATTTTTAAAATACCGTTACTATATCAAACATGCTCAAAACCTTCTGACACACTCTCCTAAACATCTCCAACATCATATCTAATTCACACAAGTTAACATCGATCATTTTCATCATGTACTGACCTGTAGAAAACAGAAAAGTGGAGCAGCAATAATTATACACAGGATCCGGTTGATCGTCTGGATTGCTTCTGAGGAGGGGGCGGAAGTGTCCCCCCTAAGATAACCCAGATGTCACCGCTCACCTGCCAAAGGTTCCACCTTGGCGCTACTTACTCGTACTGCTTCTCAAACAGTACAGATAAACCATAAAATGATATGAATGTCACCAAAATAAATACAGATAATGTTCAGTTTCAAATTCACTATTGTTTTGTTTTAAGATTAAAAGTTTAAAAAAAGAAAGAAATGTTCAAATAGTAGATGAATATTTAAGAGGTCTTTAAAAACATCACACTCACTGATCATCAAAAGTTCATAAAATGCTCATGAATATTCCAAAATATTCTGAATTTGCCACAATCATCCAAAATTCATGAAATGCTCATAGTCATGAAAAGTTCATGAAATACTCATGCAAACCTTTTGGGGTTTTAATTATAATGTTGTGATTGGCTGGATCATGAAAAGTTCATAAATTGCTCATAAAAGTCTGTCATGAGCAAAACAGGAACTTTATATGAATGAACAAAGTTCATAAAAATGTCATGAACTGCTCTTTAAAATGGTTCATGAGCATTTTAAGACTTTTGGTTCATGAACATGACAAGTGAACATATGAGTTGTTCATGAATGTCATGAGTGCTCATGAACAGCTCATAAAGTCATGAACTCCATCTCGCAGGGACACACACACACTCGCGATTTAAACTCAGACTTTTGTTCCTCCATGGTTCGTTGTTATTGTTTCACTGAGCGGACCCGCGATTTTTTTTCAAACGCGATTTGTTTTGGTCCATCTGCGGCGATAATAGGTTTTGTGCGCTGTGATGATTCGGCTGTACCTTTTGTAATGAATATTAAATGTTGTGAGGAAATCTTTCCACCAATAATTCCAATAAGTAATCCAGAATGTATTCACTTCAGGTTTACGAAAGTAACTGTAATCAGATTACTCGTTTTTCAAATGTAACGTGAACTGAATACAGTTACTTGATATTTGTATTCTGATTACGTAACGCCGTTACATGTATTCCGTTACAACCCAACCCTGTTGACAGCGCATGCAGTGGATGAATGTGTTACGAATGGGTGAAGCAGGTAGGACTCAAATGCAGAATAACGAAAAGCGAGCTTTATTAAATAAATTAAAGCTGTGGCAAAAACAAGGCAGAATCCAAAATATCCAACACCAACGAGCAGCACAAGGAACACAGACCGTGGAATGACATGGAGGGGAAACAATGAACCGACATGGAACACAGGGGAAGACTAAATACACAGAAGGGTAATCACAGAACAAGACACAGCTGGACAGGGGAGGAGAAACACAAGGACAACAGGTGAACACAATCGAGTAATCAGGGAGGGAAACGGACAGAAAGCAGACAGGCAGGAAACGGGGGTGAACACTTTACACAATAAGACAGGAAACCCAAAGACAAGAAAAACACCAACACAGACAAAACTACAAACGTGACAACCTGAGAATCGTGACAGAACCCCCCCCTCAAGGGACGGATCCCAGACGTCCCAAAAAAAAGGTCCAGCAGGGTGGGTGGAGGGGGACCGGAGGGAGGACACATAACTAGGGCCAAGAAAGGGTGGGTGGAGGGGGTCTGGAGGACGGGTCTCGGGCGGACGGCCCGGGGGAAAGGCAGAGACCAAGAAGGGGGTCTCGGGCGGAAGGCCCGGGAGCAAGACAGAGACCAAGGACGGGGTCTCGGGCGGAAAGCCCGGGGGCAAGGCAGAGACCAAGGAGGGGGTCTCGGGTGGACGGCCTGGGGGCAAGGCAAAGTTCAAAAAGGGGCGAAGGCCACAGCGGGCAAACTCAGGGGGCCGTGCATGAGGGCAAAAGCAGCGGCAGGAAGAGTCAGGGGGCCGGGCCCGAGGACGAAGACCGCGGCACTCAGGGGGCCGGGCTCGAGGGAGAAGACCGCGGCTCTCAGGGGGCCGGGCTCGAGGGCGAAGACCAGACAGCTCCGGAGGCCGGGCAGGACCCGGTGTCGGCCGAACAGGAACCGGAGCCAGTGGGACAGGCTTCGGCAGGATCCCCCACGGAAGAGGACCAGTAGTTGGCAGGACCCCCGGTGAGACAGGTGATGGTGGGGCCTCCAACGGAACAGGACAAGGGGTTGGCAGGACCCCCAGCAGAAGAGTTGTCGGCGGGACCCCCAGAGGAACAGGACATAGGATTGACAGGACCCCCGGCAGGAGAGCAGTCGGCGGGACCTCCAACGGCACAGGACATAGGGTTGGCAGGACCCCCGGCAGAAGAGTAGTTGGCAGGACCCCCGGCAGGAGAGTAGTCGGCGGGACCTCCAACGGGACAAGACAAAGAGCTGGCAGGACCCCTGGCAGAAGAGCAGTCGGCGGGGCCTCCAACGGCACAGGACAAAGGGTTGGCAGGACCCCCGGCAGGAGAGCAGTCGGTGGGACCTCCAACGAGATGGGACAAGGAGCTGGCAGGACCCCCGGCAGGAGAGCAGACGGCGGGACCTCCAACGGGACGGGACAAAGGGTTGGCAGGACCCCCGGCAGGAGAGTAGTCGGCGGGGCCTCCAACGGCACAGGACATAGGATTGGCAGGACCCCCGGCAGGAGAGTAGACGGCAGGACCTCCAATGAGATGGGACAAGGAGCTGGCAGGACCCCCGGCAGGAAAGCAGACGGTGGGACCTCCAACGGGACGGGACAAAGAGTTGGCAGGACCCCCGGCAGGAGAGTAGTCGGCGGGGCCTCCAACGGCACAGGACATAGGATTGGCAGGACCCCCGGCAGGAGAGTAGACGGCGGGACCTCCAACGAGACAGGACAAGAAGCTGGCAGGACCCCCGGCAGGAGAGTAGACGGCGGGACCTCCAACGGGACAGACATACGATTGGTAGGACCTCCGGCAGAGGAGTAGTCAACGGGGCCTCCAACGGGACAGGACATGGAGTTGGCAGGACCCCCAGCGGAACCTCCAACGGACCAGGACATTGGGTAGGGACTTGAGACGTGACTCGAGAGGGGAACTAGAGACAGAACTCCAGAGGGGACTAGAGGAGAGACTAGAGGAGGAACAAGAGGAGGGACTAGAGGAGGGAACTCGAGAGGGGACTTGAGAGGGGAACTAGAGAGGGGACTCGAGGAGGGACTAGAGAGGGGACTCGAGGAGGGACTAAAGGAGTGACTAGAGGAGGGACCTCGAGAGGGAACTCGAGAAGTGACTAGAGGAGGGACTAGAGATGGGACTAGGGAATTGACTAGAGGCGGGACTTGAGTATGAACTAGAGATGGAACTCGAGAGGTGACTGGAGAGGGGACTCGAGAGGGAACTGGAGATGGGACTAGAGAAGGGACTTGGGAAGGGACTTGGGAAGGGACTAGAGAAGGGACTTGGGAAGGGACTAGAGAGGTGACTAAAAGGGGGACTGGAGAAGGGACTAGGGAAGTGACTAGAGGAGGGACTTGAGAAAGGACTTGAGAAAGGAATTGAGTAGGGACTAGAGAAGGGACTAGAGAAGGGACTATGGCAGCTGGGACCAGGACTGGGGCCGGAACCATGGCTGCTGGGACCGGCACTGGAGCCGGAGCCGCTGGAGTACGGGCTGGAATCCTGGCCTTGCATCTTCCAGAGACCTTTTGGAGGCTCCGTGGACCTCCAAACGCCAGACGGGTTCCTGAGAAAAGGTCTGAGGTTGGAACTGGAGCCGCTGGAACCGGAGCAGAGGCCTGGACCATGGCTATGTGGGCCAGGTAATTGAGCAAGGCAACATAGCTCTGCGGGCCAGTACTGGTGCATGGATCCATCGCTGTGGAAACCGGAACTGAAGCCGGGATCATGGCTTTTGGAGCACGGGCTGGAATCCTGGCCCTGCGTCTCCTAGAGGCTTTTTGGAGACTCTGTGGACCTTCAACAGGACAGTAGTTGGATTCCAGGAAAGGGTTAGAAGCTTGTGCCAATTCCTCAGGGCTACTTGAAAAGGTTTGTAGCCACTCCGGCAACAAGCTCCTGAGCCAGGGCTTGCGAGCAACCTCCCGGGGTGCCTCCTTCAAAGTAGCCTCTTTACCCCGTCTAGATGAGGCATTCTTCCAGGTGTAAAAAATGTACTCCAGAGAATACCCAAGACATTCCGCCTGTGGGACCAAAACATCGAAATCTGCTGAGTCCAAATTTGGTCGGTTCATTCTGTTACGAATGGGTGAAGCAGGTAGGACTCAAATGCAGAATAACGAAAAGCGAGCTTTATTAAATAAATTAAAGCTGTGGCAAAAACAAGGTAGAATCCAAAATATCCAACACCAACGAGCAGCACAAGGAACACAGACCGTGGAATGACATGGAGGGGAAACAATGAACCGACATGGAACACAGGGAAAGACTAGACTAAATACACAGAAGGGTAATCACAGAACAAGACACAGCTGGACAGGGGAGGAGAAACACAAGGACAACAGGTGAACACAATCGAGTAATCAGGGAGGGAAACAGACAGAAAGCAGACAGGCAGGAAACGGGGGTGAACACTTTACACAATAAGACAGGAAACCCAAAGACAAGAAAAACACCAACACAGACAAAACTACAAACGTGACATAACCTGAGAATCGTGACAGAATGTTCCTGCCGGTGCTTCATCCTTTGGTCTTCTCTTTACTTTTAGTGTCCCTGTTCCACTCTTTTTAAAATGTCCTTTATTCCTAATTTTTTCAGTCACACTCACATGATGCTAGGCACTCCATATTGAGAAGGACAAAGAATATCTCTTGGCAGAGTTGGAACTATAAAATAGACAGGTTATTTTACCGTGGGAAGTTTGGTATTTGTAGGAGTCTGGTTTTGTATTTCTGCTTCGGTTTATTTGAGATATTCTTGTTTACAAGTGTGTATTGGCGTTTTTCATTTGAATATTCTTGTTTGCAAATGTGTTTTGGCGGTTGTGGGCTGTGTTGTTTAACCATATTCTAATTTTCTTCCCATTTTGAAGGAAATAAGCTACTTCTTGTTAAAAATATGTCAGTTTTGCAACAGCTATCCCTAGTGGTTTGAGCTGGAAATTACAACCGCGCACTCTGTTGGTAATACAGAATTATTCTTGATTTTAAGTGTTATGAATGAACACATGCGCCAATCGCCAGGATAGAATTACAAAGTGGTTTCTAATTATAAGAAACTTTACATAATAGACTTTCAAACTACACTGTAGAATATTCAAACACCAATTGATTGACTGTACACAGGATTTAGATTAGCATATCTCAAAGTCAAAACGATACACTGTACAATTTTTGTTCAACATTTCAGATTTAAACAATTTGCATAATTTGTATCTTTTAATTTACTTTATTAATATTTTATAAAAAAAAACGTTCTCATAAAAAAAAAAAAAAACTTTTACAAAAAAAACACTCAGATTTAAAGTTAAGTTCGGGTGACATAGGATATTATTTATCAGGAACGAAGGTGCTAGTCAGATGATTAGTGTTTCAATGTTTGCTAACTTAATAATATTCATTCGAATAGGAAGAGAGCATGTCACCGAAAGAAACTAAGTTGAGACCAGAAGCAGAGTCAGGCTCAACTGCAGATATTAAGGAAAGGGTAAAAATCAGATCAGATGCTTTAACCTTTTCAATTAAAAGACAGAAGACATGGAACCAAATAGAGAAACTGTTGGAACGGTGGCAAACAAGAGGACTGATTCCAGCAGATGATCAACCTGGACCAACCAAAGCCCAAATGCCACTGACACCCTGGTATCAATCACAACAATGAGGAAGCTCAGAGGACCAGACCACCAGGTGATGCATCTTCAGCACAAGGGTATTTTGAAATCCAGCTACATTGAGCCATATCTGTCACCACAGAAGGGAGAGGTTTAATGTAAAACAAGATAGTGAGTAGCATATTGCATTTACACATAAAGCATAAAACATAGTAGAACATTTAGCAGACTATTTTTGTAACTATGAGAAGGAAAGAGATTACGAGTGATGTTGTTCCCCTACACAGAAAACTATTGTGTCCACACAGCTAGTGAGGTCAAGACGATGGGGTTCCACCCAAAATATGAAGACGGAAACCTAGTACTCGCCCATGACGGAGGATCCTTACCAAGTCCTTCTGTTTACACCGACTGCAGTTCAAGGGGCGGCGATACACCAGACGTGGAACTGTTGAGACCTAAAAACAGAAACTCGATTCTGCTGTGGTGAAGTCTGGCTACAAAGGGAGTTGTCCGATAGGTTCGCTTGTCTCAAACCAGTGAAGAAGTCAACAAGAACCCAGCAGAACTAGAGAGTGACTGTTAGAGGGAGAACAGTGACAGAGCAACAGAGACTGGCCCAACATTTTCCAGCCAGTACATAGATGGACCCCGTCAGAAGACCGGGGCTGTGTTAGTGGAAGTGTAGTTTTTTAGTAAAAAATTATGTGATTTTTGGAGTCAGATTACATTATTCTCATAAACAACATTTTATAATCGGTTAGAAGTATCTGTTTTAAGGCAATGAGCTGTAAACTAAATAACATAACACTGATTGAGAGCTTGGATGAAGAAGTTGTAGGGTTTTTACAACAGTTTTAAGAATCAGTTTTTATTTATTTATTCTTGAGTGACTTTACTGATTTATAATGTAGTGCGTAAGGCAATATCTCATTTTGAGTGAGGGGCACCAGCCCTCCATGCATGTCACCCTCTGTGAGAATAGTTCGTATTTTCCCTCTAGTTTGGAGAAATATTATTTTATCATATGTTTGTTCAGCAGTATCAAACAATCCTCTAATCCTAGAATTATTGAGACGCATTAGCGACACCAGGGGTATTGTTTTTCGCAGCAACAATGATGCATAATACCAGGACAAAAGCCATTCCTGAAACAAGTAAACACATTTTTGTGCTAATGGCAGATTTTAGTGAATATGTTTGTATACCATCAGAAAGCCATACATCATATGATATATGTTGTACACCTTATGGGTACACGGAGAAGTTATATTTATTTTGTGCAACGTTATGGGTTTTACATGTCCTGTGCAGAATAGGGTAATCATTGCAATATTGATTGAGCATGTTATGCTCAAAGGAGGGAGTGTCATGATTATACAGATATGTTGATTTCAGTGACGTTGTAGTTAATGAATAATAACATGTATTTAATAATAGGTCACATAACGACAAAAGGTATGCTGAAGCTTGGGCCTCCTCCAAGGAGGGAGTATTCCAGTTTTAGATATTAGACGAATAGAAATGATGAATATGTCAGAACTCTGAGTAATATTATCCAAGTTTTGTCTACACAGGCTGGGAAAGCTACAGAGATACCAGACGAGTCTCCAGAAGAGACTCCTGTTCGGCCAGGTGATTGGGTGAGGGTGAAAGTTCACAAAAGACAGTGAGCTGATCCCGGTGGACGGAACAGTGAGAAGTTGTAATGAACTTCACACGAGCTCCGGTTTAAAGGTAAAGAAAAAGGAGCAAATTGACACCACCTCACACATGGTCACCCTTCACCGGCAACTTCCAGAACATTATTGGGAGTTAGGACTGATTTGGCAGAGCTGGAACAAAACAATAAATAAAAATAAGATAAAGATAAAAACAGCTCAAAAGACGAATTGTCTATAGATTTTTATAGATTGTACACTAAAGTGAAAACCTATTTTTTTTGTTTTACATCTGAAAAAGAGTCCAATTTTCTTATACGTTATTATGGTACTCATTATTTAAATTCTGTAACTGACACAACCATGGAGAAAATAGAGATGATGTCAAGAACAAAGCCAAACCAATTGTGGGGTCCCCTAGGGATAAGAGTTAGAATAGCATTGTTGATTGTGCTCATTACACTTGGCACCTTTTTGGTTGGATGGGGAGTACAATAAGTAAGACATGATCCATTAGTTCACTCATAGAGAATGCCCACATCACTAACAAAACTCCAGCTGTGTTTCAGAGAGTTTCACTTATCCCCAGAGCCAAAAGATCAGCTGAGCCACAAGAGGAGGAGTTAGAAATACTCGGTCCCAAAGGTGAGGCGGTTACAATCAAGATGATTCACCCCCCATATATGCCGTTCTTGTATCAAATGATGAGATGGGTTTAAGTGATCGGGATATGTAAGTGATGGGGATTTACAGATTAGGGGAATCTCCAAATACACTGGATCCATGTTTTAGTCTGTACCAGAAACACTCCCTGTTAAGTTTATGGACAACCGACCGGTGACCTGAGCACAATTATTGAAAATGATTACAGTAGAAACTGGCCCACAAGTACAGCTTTGTACTTACAAACTCCCCAGCTGCAGATTGTGGCGACATTGCAGATATGTCCAGTCACAAAACTTACTTATGTTCTAAATAATAGTGAGATTTAAAGTAATGGAGAAAATATGGGGACGTTCTTTTATAGTGTTTGCTAACTTAATAATATTCATTCGAATAGGAAGAGAGCATGTCACCGAAAGAAACTAAGTTGAGACCAGAAGCAGAGTCAGGCTCAACTGCAGATATTAAGGAAAGGGTAAAAATCAGATCAGATGCTTTAACCTTTTCAATTAAAAGACAGAAGACATGGAACCAAATAGAGAAACTGTTGGAACGGTGGCAAACAAGAGGACTGATTCCAGCAGATGATCAACCTGGACCAACCAAAGCCCAAATGCCACTGACACCCTGGTATCAATCACAACAATGAGGAAGCTCAGAGGACCAGACCACCAGGTGATGCATCTTCAGCACAAGGGTATTTTGAAATCCAGCTACATTGAGCCATATCTGTCACCACAGAAGGGAGAGGTTTAATGTAAAACAAGATAGTGAGTAGCATATTGCATTTACACATAAAGCATAAAACATAGTAGAACATTTAGCAGACTATTTTTGTAACTATGAGAAGGAAAGAGATTACGAGTGATGTTGTTCCCCTACACAGAAAACTATTGTGTCCACACAGCTAGTGAGGTCAAGACGATGGGGTTCCACCCAAAATATGAAGACGGAAACCTAGTACTCGCCCATGACGGAGGATCCTTACCAAGTCCTTCTGTTTACACCGACTGCAGTTCAAGGGGCGGCGATACACCAGACGTGGAACTGTTGAGACCTAAAAACAGAAACTCGATTCTGCTGTGGTGAAGTCTGGCTACAAAGGGAGTTGTCCGATAGGTTCGCTTGTCTCAAACCAGTGAAGAAGTCAACAAGAACCCAGCAGAACTAGAGAGTGACTGTTAGAGGGAGAACAGTGACAGAGCAACAGAGACTGGCCCAACATTTTCCAGCCAGTACATAGATGGACCCCGTCAGAAGACCGGGGCTGTGTTAGTGGAAGTGTAGTTTTTTAGTAAAAAATTATGTGATTTTTGGAGTCAGATTACATTATTCTCATAAACAACATTTTATAATCGGTTAGAAGTATCTGTTTTAAGGCAATGAGCTGTAAACTAAATAACATAACACTGATTGAGAGCTTGGATGAAGAAGTTGTAGGGTTTTTACAACAGTTTTAAGAATCAGTTTTTATTTATTTATTCTTGAGTGACTTTACTGATTTATAATGTAGTGCGTAAGGCAATATCTCATTTTGAGTGAGGGGCACCAGCCCTCCATGCATGTCACCCTCTGTGAGAATAGTTCGTATTTTCCCTCTAGTTTGGAGAAATATTATTTTATCATATGTTTGTTCAGCAGTATCAAACAATCCTCTAATCCTAGAATTATTGAGACGCATTAGCGACACCAGGGGTATTGTTTTTCGCAGCAACAATGATGCATAATACCAGGACAAAAGCCATTCCTGAAACAAGTAAACACATTTTTGTGCTAATGGCAGATTTTAGTGAATATGTTTGTATACCATCAGAAAGCCATACATCATATGATATATGTTGTACACCTTATGGGTACACGGAGAAGTTATATTTATTTTGTGCAACGTTATGGGTTTTACATGTCCTGTGCAGAATAGGGTAATCATTGCAATATTGATTGAGCATGTTATGCTCAAAGGAGGGAGTGTCATGATTATACAGATATGTTGATTTCAGTGACGTTGTAGTTAATGAATAATAACATGTATTTAATAATAGGTCACATAACGACAAAAGGTATGCTGAAGCTTGGGCCTCCTCCAAGGAGGGAGTATTCCAGTTTTAGATATTAGACGAATAGAAATGATGAATATGTCAGAACTCTGAGTAATATTATCCAAGTTTTGTCTACACAGGCTGGGAAAGCTACAGAGATACCAGACGAGACTCCAGAAGAGACTCCTGTTCGGCCAGGTGATTGGGTGAGGGTGAAAGTTCACAAAAGACAGTGAGCTGATCCCGGTGGACGGAACAGTGAGAAGTTGTAATGAACTTCACACGAGCTCCGGTTTAAAGGTAAAGAAAAAGGAGCAAATTGACACCACCTCACACATGGTCACCCTTCACCGGCAACTTCCAGAACATTATTGGGAGTTAGGACTGATTTGGCAGAGCTGGAACAAAACAATAAATAAAAATAAGATAAAGATAAAAACAGCTCAAAAGACGAATTGTCTATAGATTTTTATAGATTGTACACTAAAGTGAAAACCTATTTTTTTTGTTTTACATCTGAAAAAGAGTCCAATTTTCTTATACGTTATTATGGTACTCATTATTTAAATTCTGTAACTGACACAACCATGGAGAAAATAGAGATGATGTCAAGAACAAAGCCAAACCAATTGTGGGGTCCCCTAGGGATAAGAGTTAGAATAGCATTGTTGATTGTGCTCATTACACTTGGCACCTTTTTGGTTGGATGGGGAGTACAATAAGTAAGACATGATCCATTAGTTCACTCATAGAGAATGCCCACATCACTAACAAAACTCCAGCTGTGTTTCAGAGAGTTTCACTTATCCCCAGAGCCAAAAGATCAGCTGAGCCACAAGAGGAGGAGTTAGAAATACTCGGTCCCAAAGGTGAGGCGGTTACAATCAAGATGATTCACCCCCCATATATGCCGTTCTTGTATCAAATGATGAGATGGGTTTAAGTGATCGGGATATGTAAGTGATGGGGATTTACAGATTAGGGGAATCTCCAAATACACTGGATCCATGTTTTAGTCTGTACCAGAAACACTCCCTGTTAAGTTTATGGACAACCGACCGGTGACCTGAGCACAATTATTGAAAATGATTACAGTAGAAACTGGCCCACAAGTACAGCTTTGTACTTACAAACTCCCCAGCTGCAGATTGTGGCGACATTGCAGATATGTCCAGTCACAAAACTTACTTATGTTCTAAATAATAGTGAGATTTAAAGTAATGGAGAAAATATGGGGACGTTCTTTTATAGTGTGTGAAATATGTGGTGCTTGAAACATGTAGGTATTTTTAATTTATAGAAGAAAATGGTTTCCTGAAAGAGTTATTTGGAGTAGCCATGTTACAGTGGGTGAAAGCAATGTTTAGGGATATGGCACAACCATTAGTAGACATTAATTGGGTTTAGATGACATTTAACATCTAAGACAGATAGTAAGATTATGAAAATGGAGTAGAAAGGATTGGATATATTTGTCCTCAGTGTGTTGGAATTAGCTATCGGTAATGCGTCCCGAGAACTCTCTCTCTCTTTCTGCCTGTCAGACTGCTACGACCCCATCTTCAGACAAATGACCTCACCGCAAGAGACTCCTCCTCCATCGAACAGACAGAGAACCCGAGCTGAACCAACAACAACCTGAGGCATCCAGAACCAGCTCCACCTGAGGCATCCAGAACCAAACCAGCATGCTGACAAAGAGGCAAACTCTCATCGGTCCCTCAATCAGGACCAAACTGAGCCACGAGATTTGGCACAAGAGCAGAGTGTGGGACATGAGAGCGGAATACGCCCTCCATGCAACAGCGTAGAGACTGAAAAGGAGGAGATGAAATGCAAAGCAGTTGGGCCACTGAAAAGAGTTACAGCGGGAGGATCCAAGAGCGGATGGACTAAGGAGAAGGCAGGACAGAGGAGAGGACAGGACGGAGGAGTTGGCACAGGCCAGCAGAACGTGAGGGGGTCGAGGCTTGACGACCAGAGGGGAAGAGAAGGAACACGGGAGTGAGTGAGTTTACACATAAACACACTTATTAGAAAATAATTCTAAAAACACACTGAGGGTAGAACATATTATTCAATCTTTTCATCATATAAACAAATTATTCTTATAGAGATTCTTATTCATGTGAGAATTTGGGGAAGATTTAATTTGTTACAATATAGAAAGCAGGCAAATCTTTATTTGTATGGAAAATGTTAAAGGTCGAGCTAGAACCAAGCCAAAGAAAGTATTCCAATCTAGAGTATTGATGTCTCCATTGTAGCATGGATATTACCATAGGAGAACTGTTAAGGTGGAAACAACATTTGTTTGTCGAACCAGATGTAGAGTTTTAAAAATACACTAGGCAAAGAGCGATTGCAAATTTTAATTTTGAAAAACTAGTATAATTGGGAGTACTACATACGGGGCCTTGGATCACTCATTTTAATGGTGCATATTTTCAACAACAAATATCGTTCAGGGAGAAGGGGTTGCTTAACCCACCCTGCAGATGTTTTAAATCTTACTTGCCCCTTCAGAGGGAGCGCACGGCACCAGAGTATGAGTTTTAAAAGACAAGTGCCACCACCTCCTAATGCTCATCCATTAATCAGTGATGACCTGACATTTAGAGACGTTATTTAAAAGGAGAAACATATCTGCCATGAGTGAACATTCCTGAATTGAACTACAAACCATTAAAGAAACCACTTCTGTTTTTAAAGTCCTTAAAGGAGGGAGTAATTATCACATGCTCGGGCACCCAAGGTTCCGCACACTGTTAACGGGGTTAGCATGGTTCTTCAAGTAGACCAGAATTGAAGATAAATTAGTATAATGCGTTGGTGATATTCCACTGGTTTTCACACCATTTCAGGGATTTTATCACATCATTACAACAGACCACCCAAAGCTACTGAAGTGGGAACTTTCAAGTGATGAAACTCTACAACTGTTGTAACTGACCAAAATCTTCTCCCAGAAATGACTGTCTAGAATGCCGTACCCCAGAGTAGATGTTTGGTGGTATCATGGAACTAAAACCTTGTACTCAGTCTTGCCACAGGATTGGACTGGGACCTGTGCACTAGCACAGCCAGTGATGTTTTTTATGCAGTTAATCAACATGGCGAAACCCCCCAAAGCCAGTACGGCTAAGAGACCAATCCCAGGGGGAGTTTAGGCTCCACAGTGCACAAGGATAGCATAGGGGGCCCAGGGGAGGCCTAGATGTTGCATTTCCATGTCCTAACATACCGATTGATCACAACGGCCTCTTCTAGAGAACATATTACTTTCATACCTTAAATGGTATGAAAGGAGGGAGGGTACATTTCTCATGAGGAGACGGTTACAAATGCTAGCAGAACAAGACGACCCATATACAGATATTGATGAGATTGTTCAATGAATGTCCAGCTGATGTGATACTTTAAATTATGAAATCATGTGAAGAAGTGAGCAAACTAAAATGCTAAAATGGAGTGAATCCATTTATTCCAAGATAGTTTATTTATTCTTTATTATTTTTTCACTATTCTAATATGGTAGATCTCATGTTTTATAAATCATTGCTATTTTAAAATGGTTTGTTTCTTTTCACTTTGTAAAAACAAGTGCCTTAACACTGAGCGTGGTATGGGAAAGGTTTCTGTGAAAGAGGGAGGAAGAAATGTTCTAATACCAAGCCATTGCTGCCATTTTGAAGAATGATATTGAATGTTAACACTAGAAGTTATGCACAAGGGAAAACTTTTATGTTTAAGCACAGTCAAAGTATTTTTTGTATTTTTGTAAAGTTGAGGCTATTGAACCATTCCATTTTGATTGTATGTTTTTAATATGAGTTATCTACTATGCAGAGTTCAGATGAAGAACTCATTGATTTCAGTATTATACACACCTTTTAGGTGTGTAAGGAGGGACTGTTAGAAATTAAAATCAATGTTTTATGGCATAATGTACCTTAAACATACCGTCAGTTTAAATGCTATTTTATTCTGGAAAAACCCGGAAGTTCTCAATACCAAGCTTTTATTCTGAAAATCCGTCATGACGACATCCGGGACTACTGCCCATTAGTATAATTAAAGTGGCTATTGACGCCGTTGACGTGTATTGCATGTGAAGTTATGAAAGAGATAAGGAGGAGAAAAGGCATGTGGAAGTAAGCAATGAATGTAAAATGTCGAAATCCTCTGTTTAACGCGATATCGGACACGAACGAGGGGGGAAGTCCCCTACGTCACTACAGCTCCCAGAGAGGAGGAGCAAACAGCCAGAAGCGGGAAAGATGAATGCTTGGAAGCTCTCTTCTGCACGGCCACCAAGGGAGAGGAAGCTGCAGACTTTCTCTCCTGACTGAACAATATCCTTCTTGTAACATTACCGCGCTTTTTATTAATTAAAGTACCAATTTTGAACCTTCTCAGAGACTCCATTTAGTCTCCTTTTTAAGCTTCTTACCTGGACGCGAGAATAACGAACACAGCATAACACTAGGAAGCAGGATTTGAGGTTAGCGAGGTCACTTCAGGTTTAACCCTGGGTTTTCTGTATTACGAAGGTGGTTCACTTCTTACTGGGATAGATCAACGCGGTAACTTATGTTGAACGCCTAACCTGCTCCGGAGCAGGTTATGTTCGTGATATCAGATCAACTCGTACAAAAGCGCCGCCTGACAGCATGGTGCTCGCGGATCGTAAGAACCAAGAAGTTAAAATCATAAACCAGCTAAAAGCAACACAGTTTAAACGGACAAATGCAGAAAGGACAGCTGGCAAAATATCACCGACTGTGTGAATGCTAAATGAATAGGCTTATATATCACTGCCCACCTAGAGCACGATAGATCTGACTATATTACATGTGATCCGTTACATTAATGTGTTGCTTGGATGTGTTTTTATGGCATTGTAAAGTCCAAAAGTCAACATTTATTGTAAAAAAGATAGATGTAATAATTTTCATCATAGACAACATGTTTTTATCAAACGAAATATTCTGCTTCAATCCATATTTATTAGCTTAGTCTTTCAAAAACTAAAATGTTCACCGAGATAAAAAATAAAAGAGTTTGGTCTCCGGAATGTAAAGACATCACTGTATTAACGGGCGGTCTAGCAGCAATCTAACAGCAACTTCTTCACTTACTTCAGAATCCAGAGACTCCAGCAGACTGTGAATCGTTGTGTCGCGTCTCTCTCGTGCTTTGTACAACTCGAGCAGTCTTGGAAAATGCCGGTCGAGTCCAGAAAGGAAGGACTTGGGGAGGTCAGCAGCCACAAGACGCGTGAACTCGGCAGCAATCTTGTAAGGACCAAAACAGAACCCCAATATTAAAACATTCAGAAGAATAGATTGCTCTCCTGTTCGTCCCTGACCCAAGATTGGACAGGGAGCGGCCCCTGCAGACACCCACTGCTCCTGGCTGCCTTGGACGAAGGACAGCACAGATGGGTGAAAAGCAGAGAACACATTTCATTGTGCATGTGTATTTGTGTTTTGTGTTGATGTGTCGCCTCCCACTGCACGCATGTGTTGATGTGTCAAAGCTGTATGACAAATAAAAAATTCTTTAAAATTATTCTTCAATTATAAAGAGGGGGTGTACATGTGAAAGCTTTATACTCACTTTCTGAAAACAATGCTGGCCATCTGCTTTCAACCTCCGCCACACGCAGCTCTACATGATCACCGCCGCAGCTCCTCCCGTTGTGAGGGACCGTTGAGCGGAGCAACACACACACACACACACACACACACACACACACACACACACACACACACACACACACACACACACACACACACACACACACACACACACACACACACACACACACACACACACACACACACACACACACACACATCCAAGTTAGACCTAACATACTTAACTATTTTATGTACCTCTGGAACAAGCTAAACTAGTTATAAATATGTTTATTCTTCACTGTCGGGTCACTCATTACCAGATTAGCGAGCTGCATGAGTCTGAAACTGACTGGCTGTCAGGAGAGAGGAAAATAAGAGCCTCAGTTTCTCCCGTGTTATTATCCAAAGTGAATCTAAACCTTTGAATGATGTACGTCATCTACTATAAGTAGTAATAATGTGTTGTTTTGTTTGAGCGGAGCATCCCTAGTAAACGCCATAGCACCCCCGCAACCCCCACCCCCCAGTTAACCGTTGGTCATTTTGAAAGTAGCTGGCAAGGTGAAAAAGTTTGAGCATGTAACAATCACTCCTTCCTTTATCAAGGATTTAAAAACAGAAGTCATTTCATCAATGGTTTGTAGTTGAATTTAGGAATGATCACTTATGGTAGGTATGTTTTTACTTTTTAACATCTCTAAATGTCAGTTAATTACTAATTATATGGATGTCCATTAGGAGGTGGTGACGCTTTGTCTTTTAAACTCATAATCTGGTGCCGTGCGCTCCCTGTGAAGCTGCAAGTAAGATTTTAAAAACCACTGCAGGGTGGGTCAAGTGACCCCTTCTCCCTATTGGTCGTCAACAATATGCACCATTACAATGGGTGATTGAAGGCCCCACATTATTTCCAATGAAATTGCTTTTTCAAAATTAAATGTGCTGTTTTTATTTTAAACTCTACTCTACAACTCCGGGGCCATCTAGTATTTAGCTCGGGCAATGAAGCCTCACCTGCTAGTTGCACGATCGGGCAATCTATTATGCCAGTATCATGCAGCTCGCGGATCCAGTAATGAGTGACCCGACAGTAAAACTAAACATATCTATAACTAGTTTAGGTAGTTTGAGAGGTAATTAAAATAGCTACGTGTGATATTCTAACCTGAAGTGTGTGTTTTGTCCACTCACCGCTGCATGTGATCATGCAGAGCTGCGTGTCGACTCGTCAGCAGCAGCTGATCTCTCTCTCCCGTCAGATTAGACTTCACTCGCGTTTATGTCCATATCGATCAGATCCAGCTAGTTCTAGCCAATGATATGACTACCTGCTTATTAAAAGACACCTAAACAATAAGTGTCGCTATGCAACTGGGTGAGGCCACAAAGTATAGCGCAGCATTATGGATTTGTTTACATGCCCACCGGAACCCTGAGGCATTACCAACAGATCAACGCACAATCAACCCATACAGGACATCTCTTTCTCCACATTAAGTGTTAGACATTAGAATTGACTATTTTTATCTGTCACATACTCTTCTTGTCTGTCACATAAGTGGTGCAACTGAAGCGGTATTGCGCTAAAGGGAAATTATTTTGACCGAAGATATTTAGATTTGCCGGCTAACGGGAACTCTGACGTCGCCATTTTGTGTGCTTCGCGGATGCGCTCGGCTCCTCTCGACTGCTGCTCGGGTCTGCTCGGTCAGCTTCCGGATGAGGAGGCATTCGTTCGACCAATTTACAGTAGATAACATTACAAACATTTTTAGGGCCATAATAGTGTAAATAATGTTTGTTTTGGCAGTTACAACTGAATGTAATGTTTTCTACTTTTTTACATCTGGGAAGGCATTTGCCTTCATCAGATGGAAAGTGTCTTGACCAACAACTTAAGTATTTCTTATAGCTATGCAAGGCATGCAAGCGAGCAAACACAAACAAGAACAAACAAACAAGTGAAATGAAGAATACAATTGAAATTGTACAATATAATATTGTGGTGGTTCATCTTATAATTCAGTCTAGAGCAGTGCTTCTCAAACTTTTGTCAGTAATGTACCCCCTTTGAAACATTTTCTCAGCCAAGTACCCCCTGACCGACCCTGGAAATCTTTGACAGAAAAAACCTATATAGATAATTACAATATAGTGATGTTCCATCAGTGTTTGATTGTTTAACTCCCTTATGCATGAATTACAACAAACTAAGGATATGTTCATCTTTATGCAGGAGGAGGTTTTCAATTGAATTAATATATGTTTAATAAACCAATGAATACATCCATCCATCCACCTTCTCCCGCTTATCCGTGGTCGGGTCGCGGGGGTAGCAGTTCCAGCAGAGAGCCCCATACTTTCTTTTCCCTGGCGACATCAACCAGCTCTGACTGGGGGATCCCAAGGCGCTCCCAGGCCAGCGAAGAGATATAATTCCTCCACCTGGTCCTAGGTCTACCCCTTGGTCTCTTCCCAGTTGGACGTGCCTGGAACACCTCCCTAGGGAGGCACCCAGGTGGCATCCTAACTAGGTGCCCGAACCACCTCAACTGGCTCCTTTCGACGCGAAGGAGGAGCGGCTCAACTCCGAGTCCCTCCCTGATGACCGAACTTCTCACCTTATCCCTAAGGGAGACACCAGCCACCCTGCGGAGAAAACCCATCTCGGCCGCTTGTATCCGCGATCTCGTTCTTTCGGTCATGACCATAGGTGAGGGTAGGAACGAAAATGGCCCGGTAGACAGAGAGCTTTGCCTTCTGGCTCAGCTCCCTTTTCGTCACAATGGTGCGGTAAAGCGACTGCAGTACCGCTCCCGCTGCTCCGATTCTCAGGCCCATCTCACGCTCCATTGTTCCCTCACTCGAGAACAAGACCCTGAGATACTTGAACTCCTTCACTTGGGGTAAGGACTCATTCCCTACTTGGAGTGGACAGTCCATCGGTTTCCTGCTGAGAACCATGGCCTCAGATTTGGAGGTGCTGATCCTCATCCCAGCCGCTTCACACTCGGTTGCGAACCGATCCAGTGAGTGCTGAAGGTTGCAGACCGATGAAGCCATTAGAACCACATAATCTGCAAAAAGCAGTGGTGCAATCCTTAGTCCACCGAACTGCAGACCCCCTCCCCCACGACTACGCCTCGAAATCCGATCCATGTATATTACAAACAGGATTGGTGACAAAGCGCAGCCCTGGCGGAGGCCAACCCTCACCGGAAATGGGTCCGACTTACTGCCGAGGACCCGGACACAGCTCTCGCTTTGGGAGTACAGAGATTCGATGGCCTTGAGTAGAGACCCCCTCACCCCATACTCCCGCAGCACCTCCCACAGTAACTCCCTGGGAACTCGGTCATACGCCTTCTCCAAGTCTACAAAACACATGTAGACCGGATAAGCGTACTCCCAGGCTCCCTCCAGGATCCTTGCGAGAGTAAAAAGCTGATCCGTCGTTCCACGACCAGGACGGAATTCGCATTGTTCCTCCTCAATCTGAGGTTCGACAATCGGCCTGACCCTCCTTTCGAGTACCTTGGAGTACACTTTCCCGGGGAGGCTGAGTAGTGTGATGCCTCTGTAATTGGCACACACCCTCTGATCCCCCTTTTTAAAAAGGGGAACCACCACCCAAGTCTGCCACTCCTTCGGTACTGTTTCCGACTTCCACGCAACGTTGATGAGACGTGTCAACCATGACAGTCCCTCAACACCCAGAGCCTTCAGCATTTCCGGGCGGATCTCATCCACCCCGGGGATTTGCCACTGTGGAGTTGTTTGACGACCTCAGTGACCTCCCCCTGAGAGATTGGTGTTGATCCCCCGTCATACTCCAGGTCTGCCTCTAACATAGAGGGCGGAGTTGTCGGGTTCAGGAGTTCCTCAAAGTGTTCCTTCCAACGCCCTAACACTCCATCAGTTGAGGTCAACAACGTCCTATCCTTACTGTACACAGCTTGGATGGTTCCCTGCTTCCCCCTCCTGAGGTGTCGGACAGTTTTCCAGAACAACTTTGGTGCCGCCCGAAAGTCCTTCTCCATGTCTTCTCCGAACTTCTCCCACACCCGCTGCTTTGCCTCGGCCACGGATAAGGCTGCTGCCCTTCGGGCCTGTCGGTACCTTGCAACTGCCTCGGGAGTCCCCCGGGATAACAAATCCCTGAAGGCCTCCTTCTTTAGTCGGACGGCTTCCCTGACCACCGGTGTCCACCAGGAGGTTCGAGGGTTACCGCCCCTTGAGGCACCTAGGACCTTGAGACCACAGCTCCCCGCCGCGGCTTCGGCAATAGAGGCTTTGAACACCGACCACTCTGGTTCAATGTCCCCAACCTCCACAGGAATGCCCGAAAAGCTCCGCCGGAGGTGCGAGTTGAAGGCCTCCTGAACTTGGGCCTCCTCCAGACGTTCCCAGTTCACCCGAACTACACGTTTGGGCTTACCAGGTCTATCCAGAGGCTTCCACCGCCACTCGACCCAACTCACCACCAGATGGTGATCAGTTGACAACTCCGCCCCTCTTTTTACCCGAGTGTCCAAAACATACGGCCTCAGGTCCGATGTTACGATAACGAAATCGATCATGGACCTTCTGCCTAGGGTGCTCTGGTACCACGTACACTTATCAGCATCCTTATGTTCGAACATGGTGTTTGTTATGGCCAATCCATGACTAGCACAGAAGTCCAGTAACAAACCAACACTCCGGTTCAGATCAGGGGGGCCGTTCCTCCCAATCACGTCCCTCCAAGTGTCTCCATCATTGCCCACATGTGCGTTGAAGTCTCCCAGCAAGATTAAAGAGTCCCCTTCAGGAGCCCCATACAGGACTCTTTCCAGGGTCTCCAAGAAGGCCATATACTCTGAACTGCTGTTGGGTGCATAAGCACACACAACAGTCAGAGTTCTCCCCCCTATAACCCGAAGGCGTAGGGAGGCGACCCTCTCGTCCACTGGGGTAAACTCCAACAACGAAGCACCTAACCGGAGACTTGTGAGTATCCCCACACCCGCCCGGCGCCTCACACCTTGAGCAACTCCGGTCCAATGAATACAATTATATATTATTAAAAACTATAAATACAATACACAAATGTAACATGTTTATATCAGTAGTGGTTCTAGGAATATTTTTTTATAAAATTGTGTTTTCTATTTAACTTATTGTCCTAAGATTATTTTTGTAATCATGCATGGTATTTTTTTAATTAACCTTTTTATTTATTTATTATTATTACCCCCTAGGGGTCCGCGTACCCCCATTTGAGAATCACTGGTCTAGAGAATGCACCAGACAGCATCTACAGTAAGACCTGCAAAAAAAATTTCTAGGGGGAGGCCCCCCAAACCCTTCGTGCCATTTTGTCCGCGCGCATTTTTCAGGGCAATCTCTATTGGGCTCAGGGCCATCTGTAAATTAGCTTAGAGGGCCCACAGGGCCATCTCCCAAAATCCTTAATGTCATGCACTGCCTATATAACTAAATATTTGTCTGATTTTATAGAGTGGTCACTAAAACTCTCCCTTTAAACTGTACAGTATTAATACTGTAACAAATTAAATCTCTACTAAATGTACACATGAATAAAAACTCTAAAAGAATAATTTGTCCACATGATGAAAAGATTGAAGAATCTGTTCTACTCTGTACTCTTGACTCCAAAACACACACTGCTTACAGTGTAGTGAATATTTCCATCATGTCTCCCCCTTTATCCCACAGTACCCTCAGTGTTTTAGGATTATTTCCTCATTTTACTTTAATAGTTTCCTCTTTACTGCTATTTTTAATTTACCAATTGATTAATTAATGGGTAATACAACTTTTTATCTTTACTTATTTATCAAGTCAATTCAATTTCCTTAAATGTGGTTCTTTTTATTTGAATAAGTGTGTTTATGTGCAAACTCACTCATTCCGATTGATTCCCTTCCCTTCTCCTCTGGTTTATCTCGAGCCGTGACCCCGGCCTCCTCACATTCTGCTCGACCAACTCCTCTGACTCCTCCCCCTTTGTCCATCAGCTCTTTAATCCATTTGCTGTAACTCTTTGAGGCAGCCATCTGCCCAGCTACATCTGCAGCCTCCATCATGCCACTGTTCTTGTACTGCTTTGCATTTCATCTCCTCCTTTACAGTGTCTTTGCTGCTTTATGGAGCTTTGGTTCTGGCTGCCACAGGTGGAGATTGTTCTGGATGCAGTTCTTGTTGTTCTTGTTGTTCTTGTTGTTCTTGTTGTTCTTGTTGTTGTTGTTGGTTCAGCTCTGGTTCTCTGTCTGGTCTATTGAGAAGGAGCAGTCTCCTACTTGGGATAGGTCTTTGTTTGCTCAGGCGGATTGGGGTCTTAGCCGTCTGACAGGCAGAGAGAGAGAGTCCAGGTCTCGGGACGCATTACCTATAGAAATTCTAGCACACTGAGGTTAAATAAATCCAACCCTTTCCACTCTGTCTTCTTCCAATCATACTATCTTTCTTGGTTGTTAAATGCCAAAATGAATGTCTCCTAATGATATTACGAAAACTCCCTCTAAAAATTGTTTCATCCATTGCTACATATTTACCCAACATAACTCCTTCAGGAAACCATTTTCTCCTATAAATTGAAATACCTACATGTTTCAAGCATCACATATTTCACACACCACGAAAGAACATCTCCATATTTTCTCCAATATTCTAAATCCCACTATTACTTAGAACAATAGTAAACCTGCAGAGCACACTAATCAGATCACAGTAATTAAATTTGACTCAAGTGTAGGCCTATGTATACTTTATATTATAATTATTAATATTATCACTTTTTAGTGAACACTTAAAGGAATTATTGGTGGAAAACTTTCGTCACAAAATGTAATCGTCATTACTAAAGCTAAAACCTAAATAAATCATCACGGAACAGTTTTCTGTCCTTTTCACTTAATTGTTTCAATAAAAACTAAAAAGCATTGCGAAAACTCCCACTCTTGAGAACATCTCAACACTTTATTCCATCTGAGCACGAATGTTTGACAGACATACCCTATTAATCCAAAACGATCTTTAATGGTATCAATTGTGAACTTTCTTAATATTAATTGTAAATTCAACGTATGTTCTCTTTAGAACAAAGATAGGATTTTCTGTTAACCTAGATAAGCATGATGTTCTTATATCTAGTAAATATATTTTTATTTCATGTTTACTCACAAAACAATATGACATTTTCCAGAATAGCAGTTAACTTTATCCAAGTTTTACTCTCTCTGAACTCTTAAAAATATCCCATTTTTCTCTCTCTCTCTCTCTCTCTCTCTCTCTCTCTCTCTCTCTCTCTCTCTCTCTCTCTCTCTCTCTCTCTCTCTCTCTCTCTCTACTCTCTCTCTCTCTCTCTCTCTCTCTCTCTCTCTCTCCTCTTTGTGTTAGCCAACAGTGTGAGATGACTGGATCAAACCTCGTTCATGCAGCACCTCTGTCATGAACAGATTCCTTCTGACTGACAAACTTATAAAAACCTTTACTCATTACTTACTACTCTTTCTTCGTTATTTAATGTTTAACAAATTCTCCTCTTTCTATGTCTTATACTAGGTGGAAAAATCCACTGTTATTTATTTTGAATCAAACCTTAATGTACTTCATATACTCAGTAAACTTCTTTTTACTTTCCCTTACCGTTACTGTATGTAATTAAGTTCCTTAAGTACAATTCTTAGTCAAATGACAAATACCATGATATTCGCAATGCAATGGTAACAATCAGTTCTCAAAACTGTATCCTCCAAAAACTATGCTAAAAACAACAAATCATAGTTTTTATTTATTTCAATATATCTACTACTTCAAATCACACCTTGATCTATTAATTTTCATTGCATTCACTCCAACTTTAGGTCACTCGTTGATCTTTCACTCCTTGTTTTAAATTCAACGCTCAGCAGCCTTCTTCCAGGCATTAGAGAAAAATAATAAGCAGTCACACTCCGGGCTGCTGCTCGACAATTAGAGCAGAATGGGGAGAAGGGGGGAAGATACTTTCACAAACAAAGACAGACACACCGGCTGGAGCTCTCAGCCTTTCCAGAAGAAGGGGGGCTTTCTTGAACAATTATCAAACAACATGGTATGGTATCCTTCCATTATGACTTCGTATTTCTTTATCTGACTAAGGTTGATTTATGTTCACTAATTCTATTATATATATTCACAGCTAGTTATATTCCCCGTACAGTCTATCCGGCCTTTATAGTGCGATGTATATTTCCTTTATCGTCACGTTTAGCCTTTAGACATTTAACCCAACAAAACAAGAGATAGTGAGATCCGATCGTTTCAAATGGCTTTTGAAGGTCACGTTTCTCCTCTTGGAATAACATATAACACAACCGTAGCTCCTATGAGACTGGGAAGTGTTATTCAGTTTAGTCATGGATGGAGACTCAATACTACCACTTGACTTCCCCAGCAAGTATCAGAGGTGGGACCAAGTCATTGTTTTGCAAGTCCGAGTCAAGTCTCAAGTCTTTGCGCTCAAGTCCGAGTCAAGTCTCAAGTCAGGATGGGCAAGTTCAAGTCAAGTCCTAAACTTTGACAAAACGAGTCTTAAACAAGTCATTAAGTGCTTTTCACTAGGGGTCGACCGATTATCGGCCAGGCCGATTATCGGGGCCGATATTCATCATTTGACCGATTATCGGTATCGGCCTTTTTTTTTATAAAATTGCCGATAACACTTTGGCTCTGATGCAGCCGTTTCTCTGTCTGCAGTCACCACTCTCTGTACACGAGCAATGTCCCGCCCACAGCGCTATCTGATAGGCTATTACTGAAGTGTCAATCAACACTGAAGATTTTCCGGGCGGGAGCCAGCCATAGAGGAGCAGCAGCGCTGAGTGGCAGAGCCATACATGTGTTTCGAAGGTAAATCAGTTGAAAGCCGAAGTTCAATAAACATCCCAATCCCCTATGCTGAAGTTGCAAAAACGGCACGATCTATTGATCCAATTCTATCAGCTTCCCAGTTACACAGGGACGCGGGAAGTCAGTCAGCGTGCAGCGTCTCACAGCGGAACTGTGGTGCGGAGGGGGGGCTGCGAGTGGAGCCTCGCAGTTTTTCAGGTTGATATGTGAAGCTCATTAGCTAATGTATTTAGCAAATGTTTAGCAAAATATTAGAAGTGAGGCTACTAGTCTAACGTTAGGTCTACTGTGATAGCCTCACTTTTAATAGTTTGCAAAACATTAGCTAGCACTAGTGTTTTGCAGTTGCTAGCAGCTTATTGG
The DNA here is from genome assembly GCF_902827115.2 of Pseudochaenichthys georgianus. Taxonomy (NCBI): domain Eukaryota; kingdom Metazoa; phylum Chordata; class Actinopteri; order Perciformes; family Channichthyidae; genus Pseudochaenichthys; species Pseudochaenichthys georgianus. Next base: position 36,306,350 of record NC_047512.1, read on the forward strand.
GATTTCATGCTAGACAGACAGGCATTGGTTTGATATAATACATTAAGCATTATTGTTAGTTAAGCATGTCAGCCTGCAGCCCCACTTATTGTCTCTCTCTAACTCATAGCAGATGGCTGCATTAAAGAAAAGGGCACAGAGAGGAAACCAGTTGTAAGATGTTTAAAAGTTCATTAAACATAATATAGGCTATGCTTAAATGCATTTCAAAGAAGTTGTGTTGAGTTGTGTTGGAGTTTGTGTTATTCTACATTTTGACACCAAGATTTTCTGATTTTACTGCAAATGTATATCGGTTTCAAATATCGGTTATCGGTCTCCTTGATTACTAATAATCGGTATCGGTATCGGCCTTGAAAAAGCCATATCGGTCGATCCCTACTTTTCACCAAATGTAATGTAACCATGCCGCTCCTCCGCTCCCTTCACTGGCTTCCAGTAATTTCTAGAATCCACTTGCTGCGAATGGAACTGGCCCTTCCTACATCCAGGACATGGTTAAACTGTACACCCCAGCACGTGCACTCCGCTCTGCATCAGCCAAACGGCTCGCTGCACCCTCACTGCGAGGGGGACCCAAGTTCCCATCAGCAAAAACACGTGGGTTTGCTATCCTTGCTCCAAAATGGTGGAATGAGCTCCCCATTGAAATCAGGACAGCAGATAGCTTACACATCTTCCGGCGCAGACTGAAAACTCATCTCTTTCGACTCCACTTCGAGCGATATAATTACTAACAAAGCACTTATATACTAATAAAGGACTGGCTTATCTACAGCCAGTTGAGTAGCACTTGAAATGTTTTGGCTCTATGAAACCTGATGTACTTATATGTTTCTGTTTTCTTCAAGGTTATATCTTCCTGGTCGAATGTACTTACTGTAAGTCGCTTTGGATTAAAGCGTCAGCTAAATGCAATGTAATGTAATGACATCGATAAACAGAATAATACTTAATAATCAAACTGCTCTTTATTAGTCACATTCATAATTTAATAATCAATTTTCTCTCTGCTGGTAAAGTAACGTGTTTTTTTCGAATTTAAGAGGGATCAGTAAGGTAAGGCTACCATGACGGTTTGATTCAGAAGGAGTTTAATGTATAAGATCCCTGATGTTGAGGTGACCAGAATGTTTATTTCCACTGTGTACAATATGTTATGAGGGACCCACAATCTATCTTTATGCAAGGGATAATGTGCAGCGACCCCTGCGAAACGTAACCATGGTTGACCATGGTCACCATGGTATTCCATTGCCAACCATGGTAATACCATTAGTATTGCTCGGCAAAAAAGAAAACTGACATTACTTTGACATCACTTTTCATTGCAAGAAGGCATGCATGTGTTATATCAGTTGGACTTTAGGTGAGTTCATACGCTTCTGGAGCTTTGTTGCTAGGTGACATGAAGTGCATTTTTGTTCTGCAGTTGAAGACGTCAGACTTGTCTGGAGAGCTGGTGGGTGTCTCTGTCTGACTGCGTCCCCCCGAGGTGTCAGGCTCTCATAAAGCCACTTAGACAGGAATACATCTCACACATGAGGAGCTTCCGAGGATGAATCAACAGGAAAGGAGAGGGACTCTTACTGAGGTACACTGTCATGCAAGCAGATTATAAACCATCAGAGAGCAGATCAATATTTTTCTACAATATGACACTGAGATAGAAAGAATCTGAAAATATAATCATATATTTGATCCAGGACTGAGTCGTTTTGCTTCTGATAAAGGCAATGTTGTGAATCTGTTATTCACTTGCTATACAATATAGCTTCACTATTGGTTAACATTTAGCAGTGCATTTACTCAGATAATATTCCGTTTTTTAAATATTGGCTAAGCCAGGGGTTTTCAAAGTGTGGGAAGGTGAGCCTCCCCTCAGAGAACATAAGAACAGCCGTACCCCCCCTCCCAATTATTATTGCTATTATTATTATTATTATTATTATTATTGTTGTTACTATAATGCAGGGGTATTCAATTGCATTTCAAAGAGGTCCAGTAAGAGAAAATGTCATTAAATGCTCTATTTTCGCTGTCTACCTTCTGCCATTTGAAATTACTCCGACTGTTTCTCTCCTCTTGAATCTATCGTGCTGACTCACTGACTGCACCGATTTGATTGGCTGAGTAGCTTCACCTCCTTAAAACATTAAACAATAACTTTTTAAAACTTTTTTATCTTTATGTTTTAAACATATTGTATAAAACCCCACTACTTGGACTATTCCTTGCACCCCTCTAGAATAAGCCTGAATGGTCTCAACCATATGCATCAGTAACTTGCACTTGTTGTTATAACAAGATCGCAACAATTGAGTGTTGTTCAGTTTGTGTGTTGTGGAACATGCGTATGCGTTAGAGATGTTAAGATTCACCGATTCGCATCGGTGCACCGGCATAAACGTTCAAGATGCGAGTGCACCGGTTGAAAGAGTGCACATCGGCTACAGTTTGGGTTGAACCGGGTTGAACTCGCGATGCATCGATTGCGTAGCGTCTTTGCATCGGTAAAAAAACGATTCAAAATCCCCTCATCTTGTCAACGCTCAGCAGAGACGATCTTTGATATTTGCTTCGCCACTACGGAGGCTGAGAGTCTCAGTTATCAACACACACGGTAGTTGAGGAGAAAGAGAAACACAGCGCACCGAAAAATACCTACAAATAAAACGTTTGGCAACACTTCGGATTGTTCAAGAAAGACGGTTTAATAGTCCTTTATGCTATATAGTTGACCGCAGGTCATGGAGAGTAATAAGGTATCCGTAGACCTTTGTATGAGGTATCTTTATTACTTAACAGGTCTACGGCCATGATACATAGATCCGTCCTAGATGCGGGCTTGCATACACAGAGTATCACTCCGCAGCCGCACCCCATCAGTAACGTCCTGATGGTATATGTGCGCGGCACTATATACTACAGACGGTCAACTTGAAAAATCGCTCGCAAATTGTTAACGATGGCGAGCCGCTTTAAAGTACACACGTAGTACGAGGAACTTAGCGACGCACATAAAGAGGCGACATGGGGTCTGCGGCTGAAAAGAGAAACCTGAAAGTTAGACATGAGTTAAATCACTCAGTGAGGTGTTCTGTCAGAGAGAGTGGTGTTTAGTTTACAGCAGCCTGTGACGGCCAATAATAATTTAAATGTCTTCCTTACTGTAAGAAGTTATGAAATACCTGTTTATGAAAGGTTATTTGTATTCTTTATTGTTCATATAGAACCCACTGCTTTCTGCTCACTGGTGAGTTAGCCTATGAATGAGTGTTAAGCACATCAGGCTGGCAGCTGTATGGGCATTGCACTATGGTAGCTGTTATTTGCACATTGTTAATCATGAGCAATGCATCCTTACACTACGTTTAACTGTGAGGTGTTATACAATTGTACTGTAGCGTACTCTGGAGAGCTTTTAAAGGTAAAAAAATAAACGGCATGATGGGATGTGCAGTACCAAATATGTAAAGCACTTTTTTGTTAATGTATGATTTGCTGCATATAAGGAATAAAACAAAAATCCTCTGTCGTACCATATTGAAGTATCATTATTTTTGCATCGTGTTGAATCGCATCGTATCGCACCGAATCGCATAATGTTGAATCAAATCGTATCGAACTGTATCACAACAGGGGTGAATCGTATCGTATCGCCTGGTGTTTCAAATGTATCGTTAATGTATCGTATCGTGGCAACGTATCGAGATGCGCATTGCATCGGCCTCAGTGATGGAGATGCACATCCCTAGTATGCGTGCATGAAAATATACCACACACCCAATTACAATTGCATGTTCAATTCACTACCCTGGAAGTTAATAAAGTTGTTAAAGTTGGAACAGCCTTGCATGTCAGTCGCCGACACCTTCTTAAAGAGGACAGGCTGCAGCACGACCCCTATATTTTTGCACGCCGTGTTCTCAACACATGTGTTTTTAACATTTTCAACATCGTGGATACATCCTCCCGGCAACACACTGAACGTCAACTTTGCCTCCTTATTACACTCAACCCTACTTTAGTGGGAACAATGATTTGGCGTCTTTGATGCACACAGGAACAAAGGCAGATCATCCTCTGGCTGCAGCCTTGACCGGCCCTTGCTTTTGATCAAAGTCAATGCGGACATTTTCCTGTATTTGATGTTCTTGATTTGTGTGAGTTTTGGATAACGGCAATAGAGTGCCACGTGCATGAATCTTGGCATCACACTGCATTGGGCTGAGTACAGAGCACTTATTCTGCAAAAAGGAATCTGTTTTTGTAGCTTTTATACATATTGAGTTAAAAAATAAATTACCCCAGCAAATTAGTATCGCACTCCCTTAAATGTAGGTTCTCGAAGGCAAATAAAAAGATACCAAACAGAGGAATGGGCCAAGAAAAAAATGTTTAAAAATGCTTTACATACAATAAAGCCCAACAACAACGCCACAATAAATAAGGTAACACAAGAGGACATTTCAAAACATGGCAATACATGGCAATACACAGATAAGAAGAACAGATAAAGACTTTACAAAACATAAAAGTGAGTGTTTCACTCAAAAATGTATCTTGGTTTGGTAAATAAACTTGTCTTTAGTCAATTTTATTTTTCTATTCTATGCTATGTTTTCTTTGCTGTTCTACTTTGTTGTCACAGCATTGGACAATCTTTGTCTGACATGTTAGGGTTTATGAAAAGTTCAAACTGTCCATCAACATTGGCCCCTCTGTCGTGTCCTCGACTCAGACTGGAAGGAACCTAGGCGTTACCCTGTGCGACCAGCTGAACTTCAATGCTAACATCGCTGCTGAAACCAGATCCTGCGGATACGTACCCTACTGTCCCCTACTGACCCGTACTGATTCCTTCTGTCCCCTGCTGACCCCTGCTGTCCCCTTCTGTCCCCTACTGACCTCTACTGGACAACTGTGGCTGCGAGGGGGTGCGTTCGTCTTTCAACCAGAAGGTTGTGGGTTCGATCCCAGCCCATAAAGTCAACATGTCGATGTATCATTGGGCAAGATACTTAACCCTGAGTTTCTTCCGATGGCATGGCCAACGGTGTGTGAATGTGTATGAATGTTAGTTCCTAGAGTAAGGTACATGGCTCTGTATGAATGGGTGTGAATGGGTGAACGACATGAAGTATGTAAAAGCGCTTTGAGGGGTCTTAACTGTTAAGCCCGAAGGTCCCCGCCGGCGGGTACTTTAGTTTTTCTTTTCACGACACAGTGTCTCAGGGGATCTTAATATTTAAGAACCTATTAATGTGTTATACCAGATTAATGGGAATAATCTCAGCTAACTGACGATACAAACAATTTTTACCAAAACAAAACACAAGTCTCATAAGAAGCATCTAAATGACCCCTGAGCGAAAAATGCTAACCTATTACTGCACCGATAATCACTCCTAGCTCCCTTATTACTTATCCTAGGTGCACATCCAACACATCGTTTATGATCGCAAGGAGACACAGAATCTAACGGTGCCCACCTCAACACTGAAAGATACAAACGTGCGACGTTATCAACAAAAACGTACATCAAAACAAGTGGCGCTAGGTAGCCCACAACGCTAACATGGCTTAACTCTGCCCCTCTGCTGCAAACTAGCATGCGCAGAGACGCCATCTTTTTTTTTAAACATGAGTGTGTGCAGGACTATTTCCCTTGGATTCTATTGGCTCTAACAGTCAGAAAGAGATGTCACATGTCAACATCGAACAAGGGGGGCCAGAGATATGGAAAATCCACCCAAGTGGCCCCAGAAGAGGTTTTTTTTGCTAAATCTGTCTAAAAAGGTCAAATATCACTTGTTTTGCATCAATCTTGATACAGGGTACTTATTATATGTTGTACTGTGGATTCCTAAAGCTTTTAGTCTACTAACCCATCATCCAATGTTAGTTTTCACTATAAGTACAACATATTTTTTGGACGGACACTATAATTTACAGTTTTTCTTTAAATTATAAAACATCTATATTGATTTTGACTTTTCTACATCCAACTCACAGGTTTATCATTACTTTGAGAAAAAAGATTATTAGTTTAACCCTTTTAGAAGGGAAGATATGGTCATTTGTTCTGGGAATGTCATTTTCGTGCCTGAAACCTGAAAAACAGGTTAAAGACTAGATAAAGCGCTATAAGTACAGTCCATTTACCATTTACCATTACTGACCCCTACTGTCCTTTACTGACCCCTACTGTTCCCTACTGTCCCCTGCTGTCCTCTACTGACCCCTTCTGTCCTCTAGTGTCCGCTAATGTCCCCTACTGTCCTCTACTGTCCTCTACTGACCCCTACTGTCCCCTGCTGTCCCCTACTGTCCTCTACTGTCCCCTCCTGCCCCCTTATGTCCCCTTCTGCCCCCTCCTGACCCCTACTGACCCCCTCCTTTTTGCTGAAAAAACCCTTGTTGAGTTAATTTAGGCCTTGTAACTGATTCACCAGCACTAACTATGATCTTGCTTGAGTTTAATATATCTGCACTTTCCTTGTTGTTTGGAGTTTGATTCTTAATGGTTTTTGCACTTATTGTAAGTGGCTTTGGACAAAAGCATCAGCTAAATTATATGTAATGTAAAAGAAACCTTCACTATATCGCCCACTCTGACTCTTTTATTCCCTGCTTTCCTATGTGAGCAAAGTGCCGCAAAGCCATTTTCTCATCAACTCTTACCAGAACATGGCAGCTGTGAAAAACCCCAGTGAGTGTTAGAGTACAAAAATGAGACATTGGTGAAGTAACTTTGTCTTGACAGGCTAACGCTTAAGTAGAAGCCCCTGCTTTGTTCCCCTCTGCCTTAGTGCTAGCAGTCAGGGAGATGTCAGGCCCAGCTGTACCCTGACAGATGTATTGAGATGTAATAGGCCTATCAGTGGCAACACCTACTTGTGTTATAAGGCCCTGTTGAGGAGTGATGGCTGATGTCCATTACTCGGCTGACAGTGGTGCTGGCGAGAATTTGCTGTGCTGTGACTTCAGAAATATCAACTTTGTGACTCTGACAAATGTGCAGGCAGCATCGCAACAGCCAGTTATCTCAGAGATAAAAGCAGTCATGTAATTAGAGAACAAACAGAGGGAGAAATAGATAAATGTGTGAGGCAATCCAATACCAGAAGCTGAGATTGGCCTTTTATGAAAAACTGCTCCGCTTAGTCGTTTCCACCCCTGTATTATGCAGTTTCAACTATTTCATATATTCAGTTCAATGTTTCTCTATTTGCAAATGACCTGGTTTTATTTCGAAGATGAGGTTTGGTTAGATTTGATCATCATTTGTATTTGTCAAAATGTTTTAAAGCATTTCCAAGTCCACCCATATGAAAGCAAGACTGACGCTGCAAAGAAGAAGACAAACATGCAGTGTGGCTGGGCATGTACCTAACGGTAAGTGAGTGTGAGTTACAGATCTCCATAATGATGCACATGGTTTCACACCTTGCTAAATAACCAACATGTATGATACATCTTTTCAGACCTGGATACATTTACTTTGACATAACAGTAATTATACCTGACATGTTGAACATGTACTTTGACAAACAAAACATGGTTTATTCTGAAGAAAATACATTACCACTTTACCATGTGCTTCTCTCCATCACAGCCAAATATAAAGGATGGGTGCTTCCTGAATGTATGGTCACATGACAACACTTCCCTAGATAAAGGGGGTGGGTCAACTTACCCACTGGCTCATCTTCCCACTCCCCCCTACAGGTGATGCTGATGGTAAAGTGATTAGTTGTGCAGATGTTTGGTTTAATACATCCTAGTTCAAAAGATCTAATACTTATTAGAAGAATAAGGTCCCTGGTTTAGAGACTATCTGTGCATGTTGTCTATCATTTGACGTCTAGACGGCTGCCCGATTTGCATCGTGCATGCGCGAGTCCACCTGCTCTGCTCTGTTGTGCTGCTGTAGCTGAGGCGTGGTTCCACCTGCTCTGCTCTGCTGTGCTGCTGTAGCTGAGGCTTGTTCCACCTGCTCTGCTCTACTGTGCTGCTGTAGCTGAGGCCTGGTTCCACCTGCTCTGCTCTGCTGTGCTGTGCTGCTGTAGCTGAGGCCTGGTTCCACCTGCTCTGCTCTGCTGCTGTAGCTGAGGCTTGTTCCACCTGCTCTGCTCTGCTGTGCTGCTGTAGCTGAGGCCTGGTTCCACCTTCTCTGCTCTGCTGTGCTGCTGTAGCTGAGGCCTGGTTCCACCTGCTCTGCTCTGCTGTGCTGCAGTAGCTGAGGCCTGGTTCCACCTTGCTCGGGGGACAGCGTGGATACTGTTGTGCTGGACTGGGAGAATGGCAGGTGTCGTGTTTCTGCTGTGCCTTTTCTTGGCTGTGCTGGACAAGGAGAAGATCGCTAGTCGTCCTGAAAAATCTACTGGATTCGGGTATGTTCTGCCGCCCGTAGTGGACATCCCCTGTACAGTTTCGGAGGTGTTGCACAAACAATTGCTGGTTGCACTGTCGCGGACATTCATTTCGGAAAATGTTTGTCTTTCTCACATGCCTGCCACGATGGTCTTTCAGAATTGTTTTTTAAACTCTAATCTCACTTTCGCGAAGTTTGCTGGTGACTCTAGAACAGCTGACAATATATGTGTGTTGATTAAGAGAAAAAGGTGCTTGGTATTTTTATTGTTACTATCAGGAAATGTACAGCCAAATCCAGGTACACCTAGCAGTATTAGTCAAATAGCTACTCCTGCTGATTTTATATCTAGATCTGGGCTAGGTTTAATTCATTTAAATGTGCGTAGTCTGTTACCTAAATTAGATTTTGTCCGTATTTGGGTGAGTTCGACTGATGCTGATGTCATTGTCTTATCAGAAACGTGGCTAGATAAATCCATTTTGGCCTCTGACATTTACATAAATGGTTACAGTGTATATCGTACTGACCGGGCTAAAAAAGGTGGTGGCGTTGCCATTTATGTGAAAAATAAGTTTTGTGTAACCAATATGGTTTCCAAATCTGTTAGTAAACAGCTAGAATGTTTAGTCTTGAATATTGAGGTAACAAAGGGTCAACAGGTCATGGTGGTGGGCTGCTACAGGGCCCCTTCGGCTGTCAAGGACTCTTTATCGTCATTGGCAAAACTGTTATCACAACTTTCCTTCAAGGAAATAGTGCTGCTTGGTGATTTTAATTGGGACTGGTTAACTTCTGTGTCAGAGGATTTTAAAAACCTGTGTACCTCTTTGAATTTTACCCAGATTAGACAGTCCTACTCGCCCAAATATTAAGTCTCCAAATAAATCTTCCTTAATTGATCTAATTTTAACAAATGTTCCACATAAATACTCATCTGTGGGAGTATTTGCTAATGATGTGAGTGACCACTGTGTTGTAGCCACAATTAGGGACACTAAGGTCCAAAAGGTTAAACCACGTATCATCACAAAGAGAGACAAAAAACACTTTGTGGAGCAGGGTTTTTTACATGATCTGTTTGATTTTGATTGGGGTAATATCAATCTGTGTGCTGATGTAGAAACTGCATGGTCTTATTTTTATCTTGGTTTTATGAAAATTATAGATGGACATGCACCTCTGCGTACATTTAGAGTGAAGGGACGAAACAATCCCTGGTTTTCTGCTAAGCTGTCCAGTATACTTCATGAGAGAAATAATGCTTGGGCTAAGGCTAGGGAATCAGGCTCGGAGGTAGAATGGCTACGTTTTAGGCAGCTAAGAAATAGCTTCACATCTCAAATAAAAAGTGCTAAATCAAAGTACTATCTGTCGGTTACCACAGAAAACCTGAATAATCCTAGGAAATTTTGGAAAGCTTCTGAGAACGCTCCAATCCGTGACTCTGAACAATGTGGTCTGGAAAACACTTTCAGTGTTACTCCTTTAACTATTGGTATTGTTCATGAAGCATTATCCAAGTTAGATCATAGGAAACTGGCTGGCCCGGACAACTTAGAACCTTTCTTTTTAAAGATAGCTGCAGATTTTATTGCTCCACCTCTTACTTCTCTTTTTAACCTCTCCCTCAGCACAAATACAATTCCAAAAGTATGGAAATCTGCTTATGTCTTGCCTTTACTGAAAGGAGGGGAGGCAACTATTTTAAATAACTATAGGCCAATCTCTAAATTGTCAGTTCTGGCTAAGGTGCTCGAACGACTTGTGAGTGAACAAGTAAAGGAGTTTTTATCTATAAATGATATCCTGTCTAAACATCAGTCAGGATTCAGAAAGAAACACAGCACCATCACTGCGACAATGAAAGTGGTAAATGACATTACTAGTATTTTAGATAATAAGCAGAGTTGTGCAGCGCTGTTTATTGACCTTTCCAAAGCGTTTGACACCGTTGATCATCGCATCTTAAAGCAGAGGCTATTCAGTATTGGCATATCCAGCCATGCAGTGGGGTAGTTTGTGAACTACCTCTCTGAAAGGTCCCAATGTGTTCATTTTGATGGACTGTCTTCTGAGTGGTTAAACATTTCTAATGGTGTACCACAAGGTTCTGTTTTAGGACCACTTTTATTCTCCATATATATTAACAGCGTAGGTGATAATGTGGATGAAGCTACTTAACATTTTTATGCGGATGATACTGTGATGTATTGTGCAGGTCCCTCCATTAAAGAGGCTGTTGTTAAATTACAGGCTGTTTTTAACACTATTCAGACTCTCTGAATTAAAGCTTCTTTTAAATGTGGATAAAACCAAGGTAATGCTCTTTTCAAAAGCAAAAAAGACACCAGAGCCTGTTTTAGATATTGTAACTACGCAAGGAACACAACTTGAAGTTGTTGCCTGTTACAAATACCTGGGTATCTGGCTTGATGATTGTCTCACTTTTAAACTTCATGTCAATAACCTGCTAAAAAAACTGAGGGTTAGGCTAGGTTTCTTCTACAGGAACAAGTCCTGTTTCTCGCTTGAGGCCAGGAAAAGGCTAGTCACTGTGACCTTTTTACCTGTGCTGGACTATGGGGATCTGATGTATATGAATGCACCTGCCAATTGCCTGGTCAAGTTAGATGCTGCGTATCACAGTGCACTAAGATTTGTGACAAACTGTAAAGCATTAACCCATCACTGTACCCTGTATGCAAGGGCTGGTTTGCTTTCACTAACTGTACGGAGGCTCAGTCACTGCTACATTTTTATATACAAAGCCATGTTAGGGAAACTTCCATCTTATATCTGCTCCCTGATCTCTCGGAGAATTGTAAGTGGCTACTGCCTGAGATCGAATGCTGTGGTTTTATTAAATGTGCCAACTGCTAGGACTGTCTTAGGGAAGACAGCTTTTAGATTTGCAGCTCCTCTGTCTTGGAATAGTCTGCAAATTAAATGGAAACTGAACAATCTGGTGCCACTAAATGTTTTTAAAGCTCGGTTGGATGCTACTCAATCGGAAGCGATTGGTACCCGTTTATGTGGATAATTATGTAAATGATGCTGTATGATGTCCTTTTGTTGTTCAATTTATGTTTTTATGTTTCATGTGGAACTACTTGAGCAGGTCTCCCTAGAAAAAGAGATCAATGATCTCAATGGGATTTATCTGTATAAATAAAGGTTTGAAATGAAATAAAATTAGACTTATTGGTTTCTCTTTGAAAAAATGTCAAACTCATGTTGGCACTCGGGATAGCAAAAGCCTTTAGGATATATCAGCTCAAGCCCATGCATATCCAAACCAAATGTCATCGAAATCCATCCAATAGTTGTTGAAACACAAAATGTATCGAGACAGCCACTAGCATGATAAAAAATGAACTAACTCTGTCTTCAAAACAACATAGTGCTTGTATTCTTATTCTTTCCAGCTCTACTTTGACAAACTTACGATTGCAAACAAAGAAAATATAGATTACAAACTTGAAAACATTATAATCGAAGGATACGATTTGAAGAACATTAAATTAAAAAAATTGGTGAAGGATTTGTATTCCTACTACAACTATGTTCATTCCTACTGTGTGCAACACGAGTGACATTGATGACAAGAGTGCTTTGAGCTCACATTAACAAACTCCAGGTTCTCTACGAGCCAAGGATCCTCTGCGTCACCGTGACAGTGACAGCTCTGCCCAGCCATGCTTTGTTGATTGCCACAGTAACAGCTTCTCTCCCTGAGGAGCAATCACCAGACTCTGAGTCAATAAAGCAGCCTGTTTTCTCCTTCCTGCCTGGCTGAGCTGACCCCTCACAATTGCTGCTTGACCGATGTCACAGTGCAGACAAGAAAATACACACCGCCACAGTCAGCTGACACAACCACCATCAGACACACGGCTGCAGTGAGGGAGTCAGGAAATGGAAAAAAATGTTGCTGTGTTTTTAACCTTTGTTAAGCTCAGCCTGAATGAGAGAGAATGCAACTGACTTTAAATAAATGTATTATGTCAAGAGATTTCACACAACTGTATTAGCTTAGTTCAAAGCAATACAATTACATTTAAATAAAAATATTGGTTTCAACTTAATATTATTGCTGTTAAATATATATACGACTGTGTGTTGACATACATTTAATTATTTGTGACTGACGAAGCCACACAGTCTAGTATTCAATATACAGATGTAGCGATTCGGTTCAGACGCCTACCCGTGCGGGTCCGTGATCGGCACGGGGTGGGCCCCTGCTGAAAAGTAAAACCCCCCGCAGGACTTGAAACGCCCCCTTGATAAATACATTTAATTATAATGAAACCAGCAGCAATGGATCATGGATCCACCAGGGGGAGCCGTGAAAAGCTGCCACACTGAAACTCATGTGAAATAAACAGCTGATCTACAGGTATCTGATATAGCGGATATTTGTTAAGATCCATATATGTCACGGATAGGATCATATTCTGTGCTAAATAAGAGACATGTAATCATTTACTAAACATCACCATGTTTTTATTTAACAAAATAATGTTTAATTCACGTTGGCGTAAGTACAAAACCATCGCTATGTTTTTAGATCAGGAAATGCATCCAGGGTCAAACAAACGATTTTCGATCGTCATTCTCGCATTCATTTAATGTATCATATGTTCGCGAGTTGAAATTAATGCACTACATTTAATCCACGTGAGTTTACAACAACAACAATAATCGCTTTGTTTTTATATCACATCCGACCGGAGGAAAATGCAGCGGCTCTCACTACCGATCACCCTAATCCCACGGGCAAACAATAATATGTACAGTGTTCATAGTTTACTGTATTATTAGTGTCTAATATTACTGCTATAATAATCACACATTGAGTTGTTGAAATCAGACCGTTTTTTTAAATGCTCTGAATGAAACGGCAGCTCTCAGGTGATCAGCTGTGTGTTTACACAATAAAATATGCATAGTAATTTAATACCTTCCAACACACATTGTAAGAACAGTTATGTTTCATATGAGTGTTGAGAGCTGTATCCACAAATCTCCTAATTTTGCCCTCAGTGCACCAGATTGATGCATTTAACTTCAATTTAAATAAAAACATCTTCTGTTGTAACAACAATAACATTATAAATAGTAACATAGCATGGTATTGCACATTTACTGTATCTTTGAGTGTTACTGGCCTGAGATTTTTTTATTACATGAATGAAGGTGACTGAGGCTTTTTAATATAGACTTTTCAGTGTCCCACATTTTGCACAGAACTGTCCCACATTAGGAAAACAGATTGTCTGAGACAACTTGGCACTAAGAGTACTACTATGTCTACCATTTATTTTATGAGTTTAATATCTGCATGTTCTCTTTTGGTTTGATTAGGACACATCCTGGGGATTTCAGAATGTTACTGAATTTTGATGTATTGTATCGGCTTCTTGTCGCAATATATTCCCGAAGTCTGAAATGCAAAAATGTTCCACATTAGGGCAATTCACCCTACATTTAATCATTTTGTTTATTTTTAACGAAATAAATGTGGTTTAATCCATCATGAAATTAATGTAGGCTATTTACTTAGTACATATCTGACATTAACGATTAACACACTGTTCATACTGCTCACAGGCTGATATCTAGTGTATTCATACCCCTCACTGTTTATTCATCATTCAATTCATTATATATTTTATTCTGTAGATTGTGAACATTACTTTTCACTTTACTGCTTGTTGCACCTGGTTGCAACCCCCCATGTTTCCTATACTGTATGTTGGGGACCCTTTGTTTAAAACTAATTGGCCATCGGAATGTGTGGAATCACATTCCACAGCTCCCCCCCCCCCCCCCCTCCTGTGATCCCCCGCACACAGAGAGACACAGGGAGATCGCTCTTCTTCTGTAAGAGTGAAAATGTATGTATGTAAAATGAGAATATATGTGTGTAAGAGTGAAAATATGCTGCATTTTGCATGTCCGATAGTCCACCATTTCCACCGGAAATATCAAACATTTAATAAAAGTGAAAAACAATGAACAAGACTTTTTAAATTTCTCTATGATGTGCTGCAGACCCGTTCACCAGCCCAACCCCCCATGTGTCCTATGTATGTTGGGGACCCTTTGTTTAAAACTAATTGGCCATCGGAATGTGTGTCACATTCCACAGCTCCCCCCCCCCCCCCCCTCCTGTGATCCCCCGCACACAGAGAGGGAGATCGCTCTTCTGAAGAGAGCGGAAATAATGATATTGCAAGTTAGAAACGTAAAATGCATTTTGACAGACACTTGGGGGAAATATGCTGCATTTTGAATGTCCGATAGTCCATCATTAACACCTTAGTCCGTCTCGTCTCATCAACGAAAACTAAATATACATGACATACTTTGTTTTAGTAGATTTCGAAATGTAATGTATTAAAATGAGAATATATGTGTGTAAGAGTGAAAATATGCTGCATTTTGAATGTCCGATAGTCCACCATTTCCACCGGAAATATCAAACATTTAATAAAAGTGAAAAACAATGAACAAGACTTAACGTATTCATCATAATTAATTATATTTATTTCGTTTGGATGTAGGATTTTTGACTTTGTTTAGAGCAGTGATCTTCTACTATATGAACATTTTGGACCCAAAATCACAAAAAAAACGTAAAAACAGATTTTGAAAATGATTTTATTTTTCATAACACAAACATACACAACGAAACCATTTAAAAGCTGGAAATATATACATGGGATGTCACTATGATAATGTGAAAGTTTGATTGAGGTAGCATGGGATTTCATTCTGATAAGGCAAAAGTGTTATTATAAATATAATACAAATATATATATACACACATTATGTACAAAAATCCTTTTTTTCTGTCTTTATCTGTGCCACGCTTCAAAGCGGTTTCTGTCAACTACGACACAATCATCACAGAATCCTCCTCCTCCATGTCAAAAAACAAGCTTAAAGCTTGACTCACGTTCAGAGTTCTCTTCATCATAGTTGAATCTTCAAAACTCTAAATCTATCTAACTATATCTAAATTCTCAATGTTTGTCTGTCACTTTACTTCAATCGCAGTCTCCCGCCGCCTCTCTTTGTCTCTCTCCATTTCCCGCCGTCTCTCTTCGGTTCCCGCCGTCCCTCTTCGTCTCTTTTCGTCTCGTTTCGTATCACTACGTTTACCTGATTACCTCACCCCCTCCATGGTAAATACACCCTGTTGAGCAGAATCTACAGTTTCCAGTATTTTCCGTTTCGTAAAATGATAAAATACGGTGAAGATATTAAAATATGTGCTTCCATTATTCATACTTCTGAAATATATCTGTATTAACTTTATATCATCGTATGTCCATGTTTATTGGGTATTTTTGCATGAAACAAAGACTGGCATATAGTTTCAAGCCAGTACTTTCGACAGAAATACACATATACATCCTGTTGAGCAGGATCTACAGTTTCCAGTATTTTCCATTTCGTAAAATGATAAAATACGGCGAAGATATTAAAATATGTGCTTCCATTATTCATACTTCTGAAATATATCTGTATTAACTTTATATCATCCTATGTCCGTGTTTATTGGGTATTTTTGCATGAAACAAAGACTGGCATATAGTTTCAAGCCAGTACTTTCGACAGAAATACACATATACATCCTGTTGAGCAGGATCTACAGTTTCCAGTATTTTCCGTTTCGTAAAATGATAAAATACGGCGAAGATATTCAAATATGTGCTTCCATTATTCATACTTCTGAAATATATCTGTATTAACTTTATATCATCGTATGTCCGTGTTTACTGGGTCTTTTTGCATGAAACAAAGACTGGGATATAGTTTCAAGCCAGTACTTTCGACAGAAACACACAGCAATGTTGTCCGGACTGTTTTTATGCGGCACCGGCTTGAACAGGTCATGTGATCTGATCACGCCGGCGTGACGGTCGACTCCAAAGGGTTAATATTAAATACATATAAGTATTTTTACAACTTGTATTTAGAAATACTCTGTTGTAATTATTGATGCATACATGTGTTCATCCATTCAATGTGGCATCTGCTATAATGGGGTTCATGTATGATATTACTTAATAATACAATACATTATAATATATGATATGATAATTACATTTTAGTTTTATTCATTTCTTATTTCATAGTTTCTCATTATTATTATTTTTATCGCTCATCTTATTTTTGATTTTATTAATCTGTGTGAATCTGTGCTGTCCTGTTTTTCACTCTCACCCTGTTGCTGTTTGAACTACTGAATTTCCCCACGGGATTAATAAAGGTCCATCTTATCTTATCTTAATGTATAAGTTGATTTACTTCAATCTACTGTACAATATTACAAGAAATATACTGCATAAAGCAAACTATATACTTTATTTGATCTAAAATATTGATGTTTCTACAACACCCATTGTGTATTTTGTGAATGAAGCGCCATCTCATGGTTAAATCCTGTAATTGAACAAATGGGGATATTGGGCAACGCCCTCTAGCAATTTGGCAACACCCCCAGCCACTGGCATCTGCTGGGCTTTTGACTGGGACACACCCATTTGAGTCTGATCTGGAGTGCTACATCTGTATAAGAAGTGTGTTTTTATATACTCATGTGTGTGCTTAATTACTTTGTATAAAGTAGGAAGAGTGTTGCAGGACAGGAGACATTCTTATTTAAACACAGTATCTGGAACGATACAGGTCTTAAATATATGTGTGTGATTAAAGTAACTGATAAGTATTGCTTGTATTAGTCAACTATAAGACTTATCTTAAAAATGCCAAGGGTGTATGGAGGCTTACACCAGATAACGAGCTTGTTATTCAGAGCAGGTTCGTGCCGGACACCAAAATGTGTCTGTTTTACATCAAATGTTAAGAGACTCTTGTTTCCGGGTCCTCGGTTGGCTCGCGCTGATTCGCTACGACACGCCATCGTTTTGCATCTCCCAATGAGATGACCTGAAAGGAGGAGCATCTGACCCAGCTCCTCCTGTTTTGTTTTTGTATGTAAGCCTGTTCTGTCTTTGGTTCGTCCTCTCTTCCTCCTGCTGACGACAAGACAAGTAAGTTAGACCTCCCAGCGGGAGGAACCAGAGCCGGGGTAATCCGGATTACTTCGTAATGTTGTGTTATTGTATCTTTTGCCATTAAATCAGCATATTTGTTATAACTTTACCCTGGTTGCTTTGAATTATTCCTCTGTTAATCTGACCCATTCACAAAAGGATGCGCGGAGGCAGAAGGGGGGGGCCTCAGAGCCCCCGCCAGAGTGTGACTCCTGTGGCTTGCTCCTGCCCCAACAAATGGTGACCTCCGACGTCTGTGAGTGGGGTTTCAGAGAAAGGAACACCTGCAGCCAGCAGACGGAGCAGTCTAGGGAAGACACCTCGGATCTTTCTGACAACTAAAAAAGGGCTCAACAGAAATAAAAGGTGAGCAGATGCCTGTTAAAACTCAAAATCTGTGATTGGCAAATAACCAAAATGTTAGAGTTGTCAGGAATATTTCCCAGTGTCATAGTTTAGACGGTAAAACATACAATACATATTTTAGTATAGGTAGGAAAGTTATATAAATATAAAAGTGAAGCAGCGAAGTATTTCAGCGTAGAGTATTGAGTCTCTGACGGCTGGAAGGGTATATAGAGTCCCTAGCTTAAGTGTAGATATCGAGTTCTCACAAGCTATACTTGCTGGGGAAGTCAAGTAGAGTATAGAGTCTCTATCCATGACTAATCAGAATAACAAATCCAAGGCTCATAGGAGCTGGAGGTGCGTTATATGTAAAAATCCAAGAGGAGAAACGGGACCTTCAAAAGCCATTTGGAATAATCGATTCTCACTGACTCTTGTTCTGTTGGGTTAAATGTCTAAAGGCTAAACGTGACGATAAAGGAAATATACATCGCACTATAAAGGCCGGATAGACTCTACGGGGAAGCCTGTTTTGTCTTTGGTTCGTCCTCTCTTCCTCCTGCTAACGACAAGACAAGTAAGTTAGACCTCCCAGCGGGAGGAACCAGAGCCGGGGTAATCCGGATTACTTCGTAATGTTGTGTTATTGTATCTTTTGCCATTAAATCAGCATATTTGTTATAACCTTACCCTGGTTGCTTTGAATTATTCCTCTATTAATCTGACCCAATCACAAAAGGACGCACGGAGGCAGAGGGGGGGGGGCTCAGAGCCCCCGCCAGAGTGTGACTCCTGTGGCTTGCTCATGCCCCAACAGAACACAACTTGGAACAGCGCCAAAATATCCACCAGCGGCCCACATTATATTACATCCTTAGTGGCCAGGTCGACTGAGGGCGATCTACTGTCAAATCAAATCAAGTTTTATTTATATAGCACATTTATAAACAATTTTTGGTTGAGCCAAAGTGCTGTACATATAATAAAAATAGCCTACAGTAGAGACACTTTACAGCAAATACAACAGCACAGATTGTTCAGAATATCAGTATGAGAAAAACGACACCCTCTATCCTTAGACCCTCACATCGTACAAGGAAAAATTTCCAGAGAAAACCCACAGTTTAAGGGGAAAAAATGGGAGAAACCTCAGGGAAAGCCTCAGAGGAGGGATCCCTCTCCCAGGACGGACAGACGTGCAATAGATGCCGTGTGTAAATCGAAGAGATAATACATTTTACAGCATATAGACCGAATGTTAGGAAATGCATGTGTCTGTAATAAGAAGATGAATCCACGAGGATGTCAGCTACTGTACTCTACTGTAGTCTGTAACTATTATTTAGTCATTCACACCCCTGTCCAGTTGGTGGCGAGTGTGTGTATATTAAGTAGCTATTGTCTAGTCTTGTTTTTGACCTCATTGATTACCTCGTTGTTTAACCGGCTTTAGCGATCGCAAAATGTCACGGCAGCTGAACGTCCGAAGCTTTTTTAATAAGCCCAGTAATTGTGATGGTGTGGATAAACGAGGTGAAAAAAGAGGGATTGATGCGGTGGAGGATGAAGGACAAGTCAGTAAGACTAAAACTGACAACGTTCAGCTAGCGGCAGAGGGGCAAGCAAGTAGCAAGGAGTTCAAGCGGGAGTACCGGGTTCAGTGGGAGCAAGAGTTTTAAGTGGCTGAGGAGGGAAGATGGCAAAATGTTCTGCGACATCTGTAGAGAAGCTAAGATGAGTAACGGATTTGTCCGAGGGTGCATGACGATGCAGAAATCAGCGTTCAGGCTAGGCTACAGCAGATCAATTGAGTTGTTCTTGTAAATGTTTTGTTCATATTTTGATTGTAATTGTCTCATTTAAAACGATGGCATTGTTCATATTTGCCTGTTTAGGCACAATGGTCGCGGTGTTTTTAGCGGCCTCTGCCCCCCTCTGCTGTGCTGTCAGTGCAGGAAAAAATAAATCACTGCTGCAGAATAGTTCAAACATCCAGGGGATTCATTTTAATTCTGAACATCACTAGCACAGAAAAGTAATTTAACTTTGACACTTGACAGCATGTATAAGCAGCCTAATGTTCCCCAGACAGATTTCAGATTACAGCCTTCTCCAGCCACTCCACCTTTACCTCACGGTGATGGAAAACCAGCCTCCTGGGTCAGCAAACTGATTTATTTGTTAATAAACAATGTTTAACATAAGGTAAGGTATGTGTTTTTAGTAAGAAAGGTACACTAGCAAAACTAACTGGTCTAACTAGTCCCTTTTACTGTAAAAAAAAAAAAAAGAGGGGATCAGGGAGAGTTGCTGAGCCAGAAGAGGCCTAAATGTGAACACACTTGTGCATGTTAAAGCTGAATTCAGATAGTATTTTGTTTGCGGTTGTAATTAGGAGCAGGGAACTCAGTGATTAGCTCCCAAATGGGTTGATGTTGACATGGATATGCATGATATATGGAGAAGGGATTTTTTTTTATGAGCACCATAAGAAGTGTTCAAAAATATGAATCACCCATTTGGTTGTGTCTCAGGCTGCTACAACAGGGATGTCACTGCTTTATACAAATAAATAAGTCATTGAATTATTAGATGAGATTTACAATAAGAATGTCAACGTAGATTAACAGCAAGCGTACAGACCAAGATAAAAATGTGTACACATACAAATAATTGTATTTCCGCACCATAAATCACTGTACTACTAGCAAAAGTTAATTTGGAAATGTAGAATTGTTGAAGAGGTACCTGATAGGGCTTCTTCATATTAATTAATATATACAAGATCTACTTTCTACATAAGCTATCTCACGCTTTGGTTAGAAGACAACGTTTTGAGTTAGACCTCATCTTTTTTATTGTCTTGTCAAAATGAAAACAACCTTCACACCAGAGGCGGTGCAATTTTTTTCACATCCCGATAACATGCAAAGTCAATGCAAAGACAAGACATAACTTAATTTGCGAGAGTAATATTTGTTCAACTCAAGCTTTACATTCACTTGACGCTGTCTTGCGAAAGCCAATCAGCGGTGAGAAACTCAAAACATTCTCGTCACGGCACATAGAGCTCAAAGTTTCTCATTGTCTGCTCAGAAGCGGGACACACATCTGTGTTTATAAATGTATGTGTGTAAACTCTATGTTTACTACTATGTTTACTCTATGTTCGCTACTTTACTTACGTTTGAATTACGTTTTTGTGAGTGCAGATGGAGCAGCTACATGTTAGCCTAGCCCAGGGGTCAGCAACCTTTTTGACCAAAAAAGACATTTTGCTCCCTTTTCCCAAACATTTTTTTGTCTGGAGCCGCAAAACATATTTCATAGCTTTTTTTTTTTTCTTTTTTTTTTACAGTTAGAAAATAAACAGACATTGCTCCAAATAACAGTGGATAAATGGGGCAAGATGGCAAAGAGAGCCCCTCTATGTTGAGTCTCCTGTGCAGTTGCTTTACAATAGAGCATGACAAGCGGATGATGGTATTATCCATTGAGGGTGATGGTTTTGGGCAGTACCACATTGATGCCAGAGATATGTTTTGGTTTACAGACATGATGTATTGCTCCAGCCATTGCCAACTGCCTACCGGAGAGGTAGGCAGTTGATGAGGACATCAGGAGCTGGATGAGCAGGAACCTCCTGAAGCTTAACGGTAGCAAAACTGAGGCCCTGCTCATCGGCTCCAAATCACAATTCACATATCACCCCAGCATCAAACATCATCATCGACGGCTTCCCCATACCATTCACTGTTCAAGTGAAAAGCCTCGGTGTCATTCTGGACGGCTCCCTCTCATTCGCACCACACATAAAAAACATCACTCGCACCGCATTCTTTCATCATCTGAACATCTCCAGACTCCGCTCATCTCTGTCTCAACCCAGCACTGAAATCCTGTTCCACTCATTCGTCACATCCCGGATTGATTACTGCAATGCACTTCTGACTGGCCTTCCCATCAAGCTCCTCAATAGACTGCAAATAATCCAGAACTCTGCTGCCCGGATCATCACCCGCACCAACTCATCCGACCACATCACCCCCATTCTCACTCAGCTACACTGGCTTCCTGTACGCTACCGTATTGACTACAAAAACATTCTACTCATATACAAAGCTGTCCATAACCTTGCCCCCATCTACATCACTGACCAGTAGGGTTGGGTATCGTTTGAATTTCCACGATTCTGATTCCGATTCCGATTCTACTTTTCGATTCCGGTTCTTAACGGTTCTCAATTCCGATTCTTTGAGGGGCAGGGTAAAAAAATGATACATGCTGCTTCCACCAAAAAAATTAAACTTTTACCCAGGTTATTACAGTAATATTCACATTAATCAGTCTGTTTATATTCACTGCTATGTAACTGTAACCTGAGAACCACTGAAGCTACGACAGTGCAACAGTCCAACTTTTATAGGAAACCCACCCCCCATTTAAAGAACAGTTCTTGTTGAGAAAAACAAGCATATCTGCCTTCTCAGGCATACCGGGAAGAAGTGTTTGAACATTTTGAAGTAAAATGCTTCAATCTGGTGCACTTTAAGCAGAATTACTAGAGACTAGATCTACAGATGTAGCGCTTCGTTTCAGACGCCTACCCGTGCGGGTCCGTGATCGGCACGGGGTGGGCCCCTGCTGATAAGGAAAACCCCCCCGCAGGACTTGAAACGCCCCCTTGATAAATACATTTAATTATAATGAAACCAGCTGCAATGGATCATGGATCCACCAGGGGGAGCCGTGAAAAGCTGCCACACTGAAACTCATGTGAAATAAACAGCTGATCTACAGGTATCTGATATAGCGGATATTTGTTAAGATCCATATATGTCACGGATAGGATCATATTCTGTGCTTAAGTAAGAGACATGTAATCATTTACTAAACATCACCATGTTTTTATTTAACAAAATAATGTTTAATTCACGTTGGCGTAAGTACAAAACCATCGCTATGTTTTTAGATCAGGAAATGCATCCAGGGTCAAACAAACGATGTTCGATCGTCATCCTTGCATTCATTTAATGTATCATATGTTCGCGAGTTGAAATGAATGCACTACATTTAATCCACGTGAGTTTACAACAACAACAATAATCGCTTTGTTTTTATATCACATCCGACGGAGGAAAATGCAGCGGCTCTCACTACCGATCACCCTAATCCCACGGGCAAACAATAATATGTACAGTGTTCATAGTTTACTGTATTATTAGTGTCTAATATTACTGCTATAATAATCACACATTGAGTTGTTGAAATCAGACCGTCATTTTTTTTAAACGCTCTGAATGAAACGGCAGCTCTCAGGTGATCAGCTGTGTGTTGACACAATAAAATATGCATAGTAATTTAATACCTTCCAACACACATTGTAAGAACAGTTCTGTTTCATATGAGTTTTGAGAGCTGTATCCACACATCTACTAATTTTGCCCTCAGTGCACCAGATTGATGCATTTAACTTCAATTTAAATAAAAACATCTTCTGTTGTAACAACAATAACATTATAAATAGTAACATAGCATGGTATTGCACATTTACTGTAGCTTTGAGTGTTACTGGCCTGAGATTTTTGTATTACATGAATGAAGGTGACTGAGGCTTTTTAATATAGACTTTTCAGTGTCCCACATTTTGCACAGAACTGTCCCACATTAGGAAAACAGATTGAGACAACTTGGCACTAAGAGTACTAATATGTCTACCATTTCTTTTATGAGTTTAATATATGCATGTTCTCTTTTGGTTTGATTAGGACACATCCTGGGGATTTCAGAATGTTACTGGATTTTGATTTATTGTATCGGCTTCATGTCGCACTATATTCCCGAAGTCTGAAATGCAAAAATGTTCCACATTAGGGCAATTCACCCTACATTTAATCATTTTGTTTATTTCTAACGAAATAAATGTGGTTTAATCCATCATGAAATTAATATAGGCTATTTACTTGGTACATATCTGACATTAACGATTAACACACTGTTCATACTGCTCACAGGCTGATATCTAGTGTATTCATACCCCTCACTGTTTATTCATCATTCAATTCATTATATATTTTATTCTGTAGATTGTGAACATTACTTTTCACTTTACTGCTTGTTGCACCTGGTTAGAAGCTAAACTGCATTTCGTTGTCTCAGAAGGCCTACCTGTAATCTGTGCAATAACAATAAAGTTGAATCTAATCTTGAGCAGGAACTAATGTAGGCTATTTACTTAGTACATATCTGACATTAACGATTAAACACGTTTGTGCATTCTTTATGAATGCAAACCGAGTCATTTCGTTTATTTTTAACGAAATAAATGTGATTTAATCCACATAATTTACTGTGTTAATTGTTTACTGTACAGTAGTATTGTTTAACTTGAAGGTGCCTGATGTGAACATTTCCAGAATGTATTGTCTTCACTTTTTAAATGCCTCTGTGATGTGCTGCAGACCCGTTCACCAGCCCAACCCCCCATGTGTCCTATGTATGTTGGGGACCCTTTGTTTAAAACTAATTGGCCATCGGCATGTGTGTGTCATATTCCACAGCTCCCCCCCCCCTCCTCCTGTGATCCCCCGCACACAGAGAGGGAGATCGCTCTTCTGAAGAGAGCGGAAATAATGATATTGCAAGTTAGAAACGTAAAATGCATTTTGACAGACACTTGGGGGAAATATGCTGCATTTTGAATGTCCGATAGTCCATCATTAACACCTTAGTCCGTCTCGTCTCATCAACGAAAACTAAATATACATGACATACTTTGTTTTAGTAGATTTAGCATGAGAGCAAAAGGAGAATATCCGTGTGTAAGAGTGAAAATGTATGTATGTAAAATGAGAATATATGTGTGTAAGAGTGAAAATATGCTGCATTTTGAATGTCCGATAGTCCACCATTTCCACCGGAAATATCAAACATTTAATAAAAGTGAAAAACAATGAACAAGACTTAACGTATTCATCATAATTAATTATATTTATTTCGTTTGGATGTAGGATTTTTGACTTTGTTTAGAGCAGTGATCTTCTACTATATGAACATTTTGGACACAAAATCACAAAAAAAACGTCGAAACAGATTTTGAAAATGATTTTATTTTTCATAACACAAACATACACAACGAAACCATTTAAAAGCTGGAAATATATACATGGGATGTGACTATGATAATGTGAAAGTTTGATTGAGGTAGCATGGGATTTCATTCTGATAAGGCAAAAGTGTTATTATAAATATAATACAAATATATATATATACACATTATGTACAACAATCAGTTTTTGCTGTCTTTATCTGTGCCACGCTTCAAAGCGGTTTCTGTCAACTACGACACAGAGGGCAACATCACAGATTCCTACTCCTCCATGTCAAAAAACAAGCTTAAAGCTTGACTCACGTTCAGAGTTCTCTTCATCATAGTTGAGTCTTCAAAACTCTAAATCTATCTAACTATATCTAAATGCTCAATGTTTGTCTGTCACTTTACTTCAATCGCAGCCTCTCTTCGTCTCCCGCCGCCTGTCTTCGTATATCTTCGTCTCTCTCCATTTCCCGCCCTCTCTCTTCGGTTCCCGCCGTCCCTCTTCGTCTCTTTTCGTCTCGTTTCGTATCACTCCGTTTAACTGATTACCTCACCCCCTCCCTGGTAAATACATCCTGTTGAGCAGGATCTACAGTTTCCAGTATTTTCCGTTTCGTAAAATGATAAAATACGGCGAAGATATTAAAAGATGTGCTTCCATTATTCATACTTCTGAAATATATCTGTATTAACTTTATATCATCGTATGTCCGTGTTTATTGGGTATTTTTGCATGAAACAAAGACTGGCATATAGTTTCAAGCCAGTACTTTTGACAGAAATACACATATACATCCTGTTGAGCAGGATATGAAGCTTAGTGCAAGTTCAATAAGGAAGACCTAACACGAGTCACTTACACGTCATTCGATGGCTCCCTTCCTCCCTCATTAAATATGAGGGCGTCACCCAATAGCTGCACATGCTAAATTCCTTAAATGCCTGCTCTTCCTCCCTGTCAGTTGTCATTTGCAGATGACCGCAAACAGTAGCAGTACGACTACCCCTCCTCGTGAAAAAAAAAAAAAAAAACAGAAACTAGTGCAAGATGTCCAGCTCGGACAATTCAGACGAACCTGGCATGGATATCTTTGATCCCGGTTCGACTCCCCACAGCGGCCTATCATCGGAGGTAGACTTCCTCATCGCCCGACTCCAGCAGCAGGGCATCCCCACAGCTCCAGGCCTCACTCTCTCGCAGCTCCGAGAGCTCTCGGATCAGGTCTCCAGCGCAGCTCCCCAGCCCGGGGAAGCAGCCCCAAGCAGTTCCCCAGAGAGACCAAGGCGAGAACGCGGCCGAGGCCGCGGAGGAAAAAGGACCAGGAAATCGAGCCCTCCAGGACCCCGTCCGCCTCCCAAGTCCACCCCTTCCCAGGCTCACCAGGCCGGGAGCGGGGAGAATAGCGTGGCCAGCGCCCTGCAATCCCTGAATAGCTCCATAAGAGCCATCGATGCTCGCCTTCAGGCCATTGAAGACTCCGGCACAGGAGCGTCAACGTCTGTCGCACTCAGAGCAGCGCTCGCTGCCCCAGTCCCGCTGGGGTTTCCAGGTCAGGGCGTTCCTCGCATCCCCGCGGCAGCTCATCCTTATTCTCTGGCTTCGGCCCTCCCAGCCCCCCCTGCAGGTAGGCCTTTTATTTCCCAAGCCGCTAACATCTCCACACGGCTTAGGTCAACAATTCTTGAAGGGAAGGATGTTAACCTGCTTAGCCTTATTCTGGCCTCCCCGGAGTGCGATAAAGCCATCGCTACAGGAGGAAATATAACCGCCGTCTTTAAGACCGCAGACTCCAGGCTCATCAGAGACGTCAGCGTAGGGCAATTCATGGTAGCTTTTGGCATCTTCCGTGACGTAATCTGCTCCGTCTACCCTGAGAGAAGAGTAGAATTAGACGCATACATGGCCATTATCGGAGATATCAACCTTAGATACGGGAGATCCATCTTCTACCAGTACCATAAAAGCTTTTCCAGTAAAGCAGCGCTTCATCTAGCGCATAGCAATATCCGCCTCGACTGGTCAGTGATGGACATCGAGCTGCTCGTGATGGCTACCGGCGGGCAATCCGCTATTTCCTGCAACAGCTGCGGAGCGCAGGGTCACATCGCTGCCCTCTGCCCATCAGTGCCTTTCTCCGCGCCCAGAGCCTCTCACATGCAGTATTCTGGAATCGATAGACCAAACCGTCAGTTTCTGCAGGGAGGCACACCCGAAGTCCGTATGCCCCAGGCGCAACCAAAACCTAGTAGCTCTGCCGCCAGAGACCTCGTGGTGGAAAAACATTCTGAAACATCACCCCTCCACTCCCATTAACATCCCTCAGCTAGCAGCTGCGCTATCCACCCACCCAGATTCCGTGTCCTGTCAGGGCTCTCCCAAGGCTTCAGGGTAGGGGTCCTCTCATCTCCCACAGTTACTTTCGTAGCAAAAAATCTTCAGTCAGCCGTTAAAGAACCTAAAATAGTCTCCCAACTCATCGACAAAGAACTCCAAAAAGGATATATAATCGGTCCCTTTAGCTCCTCCCCCTTCCAAGTGTCCCGTTCAAATCCCATCGGAATAGCCACATGCAAGTACTCCGGAAAGAAAAGGCTGATTTTCGATCTATCCGCTCCCCGTTCCGGCCCATTTTGCAGCGTCAATAGTATCATCCCCTCAGAGCAGTTTTCCCTTCACTATGCCTCAGTGGACAATGCAAGCAAATTGATTAAGTGCACAGGGCACGGAGCGTGGCTCTCCAAAGCGGACATTACCGACGCCTTCAAAATCATTCCTATTCACCCGTCCCAGTGGAATCTGTTCGGCATAAAGTGGGAGTCCAAATTATATTTCGCTGTTCGCCTAACCTTCGGGTACAGAAGCAGCCCCTGCATTTTTAACTCCTTCTCGGAAGCGCTCTGCTGGATTCTGCTGAACATAGTTAGAATGGACGACTTCCTCCTCATAGATCCGCCACAGGACAGCTCAGGGACCTCACTAGGCAAACTAAAACACTGCTTTCAGGAGTTAGGGGTCTCCCTCTCCAAGGAGAAAACGTTAGGTCCCAACACAAGCTTAGAGTTCTTAGGCATCACCCTCGACTCTATAGAGATGAAGGCATCTCTCCCCTCAGACAAACTGCAGCGCATCTGGGACATCACTAAATCATATTGCGAGCAACACATCATCACAAAACAACAGTTGCTCTCCCTTCTAGGACACCTCAACTTCGCCATCCCCCAGGGGCGCTCATTCATCTCCCG
The DNA here is from genome assembly GCF_902827115.2 of Pseudochaenichthys georgianus. NCBI lineage: Eukaryota > Metazoa > Chordata > Actinopteri > Perciformes > Channichthyidae > Pseudochaenichthys > Pseudochaenichthys georgianus. Next base: position 36,334,491 of record NC_047512.1, read on the forward strand.
CCTCCTGGACACAGCATCAGCGGTCGACAATCTTCATGACCACGTTCTCCTAGACGAAGGCTGCCGCTCAGACTTACGTTTCTGGTCTCTCCTGCTCGCCCACTGGAACGGAGTTACTTTTTTCTATGATGACCTCGTGTGTTCCTCTGACTCAATCAGGTTCTCCACGGATGCCGCCCCCTCCGTGGGTTTTGGGGGCTTCTTTCAGGGCGAGTGGTTCGCAGGGTCCTGGCCCCCGTCATTCCCTAATCATGCCTCATCCTCCGCTCTGCACGAGATATTCCCGATCGCTGTTGCATGCCACGTATGGGGTCACCTGTGGTTCCGTAAACGCATATCGGTGCTGTGCGACAACCAATCAGTGGTTGAAATAATCAACAAGGCGCGCTCCCAGTGCAGCGACATCATGCCATTCATGAGAAGCATTACGCGTTCCTCCATAATCCACAACTTCATCATCACAGCTCGCCACATCCCCGGTCACCTCAATGTCGTCGCTGACTCCCTCTCTCGCTTTCATTTCCAGACATTCCGGAGCCTCTGCCCGGAAGCCAGCTCACAACCAGTCGGAATCCCTCCACTTCATCTCCTCTCTCTGCACTAATCCAGAGTCCCCTAGCTCGGCACCTCGAGTCTGCCAGATTCTACATGAGAAAGGGCTTAGCCGCATCCACCCTCAGATCCTATGATTTCGCATGGAGAACATTCGCTTTCTTCTGCCGCTCAGTACATGTTCCCCTCAAACCTGTCCTCATCTCCACCGTGTGCGCCTTTATGGGCTACTGCACCACTGATCGACACCTCAAACCCCAGTACATCCGAAGCCTCTTAGCAGGAATTCAATTTAACGTTCGCTGCTCCGATCCTAGCTTTCCCAGCATATTCTCAAACCCTACGGTTAAACTCATCGGGCTGTATAAGACATTTCCCCCCGCTGCAGACCCGAGGCTCCCCATCACGCTCCCCGTTCTGCACCTCATGCTGTCCACACTCAGGAAAGGATTATTCTCCCCCTACATTGACGTGCTGCTCGATGCCGTATTCCTACTAGCCTTCTACGCGCTCCTCCGACCCGGGGAATTCACCACAGCTTCCCTCACGTTCGACCCCAGTCAAGACGTCTGCCTCTCCGACCTAGTCTTTAACACCAACTACTTTAGTCTTAGCCTCAAACACTCCAAATGCGGAGGAGCCTGCTCAGTCATCGCAGCTCGCATCGATTCCCCGTTCTGCCCTTTTACTTCCATGATTAAATTCCTGTGCTGCAGACCCTCCACCAATCCGTCCTCACCACTTTTTCTCATCAAAGGAAATGCCCCCTTAACGCTTCGCCTGTTCACCTTCTACCTCAAGCAAGTCCTCACTAAATCCGGCCTATCACCCACATCATACTCAGGACATTCCTTTAGGATAGGCGCAGCCACCTCGGCTGCCAATCAAGGTCTCTCCACCTCATCCCTTCAACAACTAGGACGGTGGACCTCCTCCGCCTTCGCAACCTACATTCGCCCAGACATCAGCACCGTACTGGCTTCCCAAAGATCTCTCGGACCCTAACTATGGTATTTATACATATAACTGGTGGTGGCTCATAAACACATTCACAAGTATACATGTTTCACTAAGGTTCCTGATATTCAAAACTGCATTCCTGTCCTAATTCCGCGGGCCCCGCCCACAGGGAATAAAGTCTCGTCCCACGCTGCAACTACATGTAACGGGCTTCATCTCCGGCACACAGGTATTTCATTCCCAGGCCTCGCTCAAACTTATCAGTGTAAAATGTATTTCCTGCAGTCAGGCGTGGACTCGGGCCACCGTACACCCCTGTGGCAGTTACAAAACAAAGAAAATAAAGAAGGAAAAGAAAGAGATATCCTGTGAAGTCAGGCGTGGACTCAGGCCACCGCACACTCCGGTGTCAGTTACAAAACAAAGGAGAAAGAGAAAAGAGTAAAGAAAAAGAGATATATATATATTCATATATAGCCTGCGAAGTCAGGCGTGGCGGAAGGCCACCGTTACAAAACGAAACCGCTCGCTCCTCGGCGTAGTCAAGCCCTGCTGGCCAGGCATGCGACCCGCAGGTCGTTTTCAGGTAAGACCGGCACTGATTTCGGCAGTCAGAGTCTCAGCATGACCCGTAAGCTCCGGCAGTGATTCCGGCACTATGTCGCTCATATACGTGTTAATCTATTATCTTTCCTTCCCAGATCACCAGTCACCCCACAAGGTAAGCAACTCAGTTCATCTCAGTATTTCATACTTCACTGGTTTTGGGGATTTCATCGGAGCGGTGCTTTCCCTCCTGAATGATTATCCTGCAAACCGGGGCCTAATCGCCAAACACCATTACATTCTCCTGTTGTATTATTATGGCAATCATTTTATTCATATGACGTGTAAACAATAAATATGTAATTCTTACATCACGTCTCTCCGGTTTGAACTACAGTTTCCAGTATTTTCCGTTTCGTAAAATGATAAAATACGGCGAAGATATTAAAAGATGTGCTTCCATTATTCATACTTCTGAAATATATCTGTATTAACTTTATATCATCGTATGTCCGTGTTTATTGTGTATTTTTGCATGAAACAAAGACTGGCATATAGTTTCAAGCCAGTACTTTCGACAGAAATACACATATACATCCTGTTGAGCAGGATCTACAGTTTCCAGTATTTTCCGTTTCGTAAAATGATAAAATACGGTGAAGATATTAAAATATGTGCTTCCATTATTCATACTTCTGAAATATATCTGTATTAACTTTATATCATCGTATGTCCGTGTTTATTGTGTATTTTTGCATGAAACAAAGACTGGCATATAGTTTCAAGCTAGTACTTTCGACAGAAATACACATATTCATCCTGTTGAGCAGGATCTACAGTTTCCAGTATTTTCCGTTTCGTAAAATGATAAAATACGGCGAAGATATTAAAATATGTGCTTCCATTATTCATACTTCTGAAATATATCTGTATTAACTTTATATCATCGTATGTCCGTGTTTATTGGGTATTTTTGCATGAAACAAAGATTGGCATATAGTTTCAAGCCAGTACTTTCGACAGAAATACACATATACATCCTGTTGAGCAGGATCTACAGTTTCCAGTATTTTCCGTTTCGTAAAATGATCAAATACGGCGAAGATATTCAAATATGTGCTTCCATATTTCATACTTTTGAAATGTATTAACTTTATATCATCGTATCTCCGTGTTTACTGGGTCTTTTTGCATGAAACAAAGACTGGGATATAGTTTCAAGCCAGTACTTTCGACAGAAACACAAGGCAATGTTGTCCGGACTGTTGTTTTTATGCGGCACCGGCTTGAACAGGTCATGTGATCTGATCACGCCGGCGTGACGGTCGACTCCAAAGGGTTAATATTAAATACATATAAGTATTTTTACAACTTGTATTTAGAAATACTCTGTTGTAATTATTGATGCATACATGTGTTCATCCATTTAATGTGGCATCTGCTATAATGGGGTTAATGTATGATATTACTTAATAATACAATACATTATAATATATGATATGATAATTACATTTTAGTTTTATTCATTTCTTATTTCATAGTTTCTCATTATTATTATTTTTATCGCTCATCTTATTTTTGATTTTATTAATCTGTGTGAATCTGTGCTGTCCTGTTTGAACTACTGAATTTCCCCACAGGATTAATAAAGGTCCATCTTATCTTATCTTAATGTATAAATTGATTTACTTCAATCTACTGTACAATATTACAATAAATATACTGCATAAAGCAAACTATATACTTTATTTGATCTAAAATATTGATGTTTCTACAACGCCCATTGTGTATTTTGTGAATGAAGCGCCATCTCATGGTTAAATCCTGTAATTGAACAAATGGGGAAATTGGGCAACGCCCTCTAGCAATTTGGCAACACCCCCAGCCACTGGCATCCGCTGGGCTTTTGACTGGGACACACCCATTTGAGTCTGATCTGGAGTGCTACATCTGTAGGGGGTACAACTCGAAACACCCATATGAAAAAGATCGGTTTACATTTTAATAATCAAATAAGTATGTGAACATAACCAGTAACCTACCATAGCCAATAACAAATATGTAACTTGTTTTATTTTTGTTGTTCATTCATATCCTATTTTATTTCTACATATTTTTTTATCTCTCCAGTTTAAAACGATATGTCTGGTTTACTGTTCTATAGTATACATTGGAATGATACCATCCCAATAATTATAAAGGAATGCCTTGGAAATATGTGTTTACATAAATTGTGATCAAAACGTTTGAGACCCACTGAGATAACTTAGACTAAAGTGAACTATCTAAACACTCAGAGTCCTTTACCTCACTGAGCTGTAGTTATCAGCCTCAGTCTGACTGGAGAGGACTCTCCCTCCACATTATTGTAGAAACATCTTCTTCTTCCCTGCCTTTCTCCCTTTCTCTCTCGCACTTTGGCTGTGAGCTGCGGGTGCCAGATAAGCCAACATCCCCCATTTTCATCACTTACAGCGCCCATCGTACAGGGCAAATGAAAAGTGTAACCGGGATGAAAGGGTGTTACATTTACTTAATTATGAATGTTGTTACATCAAGGCCGAAAATTAGGATGAGCACCAACGGTCCAAACTTTTTTTTTCCCTTCCAGAGCTGTCAGCGCAGCGCCTCCACAGATCTGGCGCCCTAGGCGAACATCTATAACGCCAGTGCGACGGGCCGGCCCTGGTCTCAGGTTACGCTGTAGGAAGTGTAGGTACAACCAGCGCCATATAGATATATCTATCTATATGGCGCTGGTACAACGCTACATTTTCCGCCCCTTCGCAGTCATACAGTAGGCTACGGAGAGCGGCGAGAAACATTTCCTCAGGCATCGAAAAGCCGAACCGAAATTCACATGTTTAAATGATGCCGTTGGAATCGAAATGTTGGAACCGGTTCCGAACCGGAACCGGTTCTCGGTACCCAACCCTATTCAGGAGTACACCCCCTCCCGCACCCTCCGCTCTTGACGTCCGTAGGACTTCTCACCGTCCCAAGCTATCGCCTCAAAACCATGGGTGCTCGAGCTTTCAGCTGCTCGGCTCCCAGACTCTGGAACTCCCTGCCACTACACATCCGACAGTCTGATTCCATAACAACATTCAAAACCCAACTCAAAACCCACCTGTTCAAACTGGCATTTTCTTTATAATCTGTACCCTGTGTCCTTTTGTAGTCAATTTCCTGTTGTTTGTCTTGTCTTACCCCGGCTGATACTTCATTAAATCCACTGTTTTAATTTGTAAGGTAAAATTGTAAATGTAAATTGTAAATCTGTAACCCTGTAAGGTGTCCTTGGGTGTTATGAAAGGCGCCCCCCAAAATAAATGTAGGCTATTATTATTATTATTATTATTCACGGAAAATTGTAAGTGGCTACTGCCTGAGATCGAATGCTGTGGTTTTATTAAATGTGCCAACTGCTAGGACTGTCTTTTTTAGAAGACAGCTTTTAGATGCGCAGCTCCTCTGTCTTGGAATAGTCTGCAAATTAAATGTTAACTGAACAATCTGGTGCCACTAAATGTTTTTAAAGCTCGGTTGGATGCTAGTCAATCAGAAGCTATTGGTACCTGTTTATGTGGATAATTATGTACATGATGCTGGATGATGTCCTTTTGTTGTTCTGTTTATGCTTTTATGTTTCATGTGGAACTACTTGAACAGGTCTCCCTTGGAAAAGAGATCAATGATCTCAATGGGATTTTATCTGTATAAATAAAGGTTTGAAATGAAATGAAATGATTATTATTATTATTATCTGTTGATGTCCTCTTTAATGGACTGGAAAATAGCAGGGCCGTTAAGGCTAAAGATTTTAGAGATAGGAGAGACGATGTTAATTCCCAAATACCTCATTCCATTTGTTTTCTAAATAAAGGGGGTGTTCATTAGGTTGTGCTTATATGTGTATGAGTTAAGTGGGATTGCTTCACTCTTGTTCCAATTTATCTTATATCCAGAGAAGCTGCCAAATAAATGTATCATATCAAGAACTGCGGGTATAGAGAGTGCTGGCTTGCTCAAAGTAAGAAGTATATCGTCAGCGTACATATTTAATTTGAAATCGTGTCCATGAATGTTCACACCATGTATAATAATAATAATACATTGCATTTCGAATGCGCTTTTCCAGGTGCTCAAACACTCTTTACAGTGGTGATAAAACATGATAAAATAGAATTTAAAAGTTATTAGAACAAGATAAAATAACATTTAAAAGTTATTAAAACAGCAATACAGCATAATTCACAGATTAAAAGCCAGTCTGAAGAGGTGTGTTTTGGTCAGTGTTTTGAAAGTGGGGGGGTCAGTGCAGTCTCTGATGTGTTGTGGGAGGGAGTTCCACAGGGTGGGGGCAGCGATGGAGAAGGCTCTGTCCCCCCAGGTTCGGAGCTTGGTTTTCTTGGGATAGAGAGGAGGTTCGCTTCTGATGAGCGAAGGCTGCGGGAAGGGGTGTAGTGGTGGATCAGGTCGGAGAGGTAGGGGGGAGCCTGGTTATTGAGAGCTTTGTGTGTTAGCAGAAGGATTTTGAAGTGTATTCGTTGACGAACAGGGAGCCAGTGCAGGTTTTGAAGGACGGGGGTGATGTGGTCTCTGGAGCGGGTGTGGGTGAGAAGGCGGGCAGCGCAGTTCTGGATGTATTGTAGTTTATTTAGGATTTTGGATGATGAACCATACAGGATACTGTTGCAGTAGTCCAGTCTTGAAGTGACAAATGCGTGGATGAGGGTTTCAGCAGCCGGGAAGGTGAGTGAGGGACGGAGGCGGGCAATGTTTTGTATGTCACCATTAGAGCGAATTGCACAGGCTAATGGTTCTAGAGCCATAATAAAAAGTAGGGGACTAACTGGACACCCTTGCCTCACACCACGGTGTAAGGGGAAAGGTTTTGAGATTAATCCATTAGTTCTAACAGAAGAGAAGGGAGCGCTATACAAAGCCTTTACCCAGCTAATCAACCTGGGCCCAAAGCCACATTTTTGGAGCGTCTAAAATAGATATGCCCATTCTATTTGGTCTAAAGCTTTCTCAGTATCTATTGACGCTGCAATCATTGGCAAATTGCTGGAGCTTGCTTCTAGGATAATTTGAAAAACCCTCCTCATGTTATTTGAGGACTGGCGGCCTGGAATGAAACCTACTTGGTCTAGATGCACTATAGATGGAACCACCTTCTCCAAACGGAGTGCCAGTATCTTGGCTAGAATCTTGTAGTCACAGTTTAAAAGGCTTAAAGGGCGGTGGTTACCCATCAGAGAAGGATCTTTTCCCGGTTTAGGCAACAATGAAATAATGGCCCTGCTCATGGAGGGAGGCATGGCTTCAGATTCTAATATTTCATTGAATAACTACAATAGATATGGTGAAAGCTGTTCTTTAAAACATTTATAGAACTCTGTTCCAAAACCGTCGTCCCCTGGAGTTTTTCTTGATGCCATCTTCATGATTGCGTTTTCATTTCATTTTGGGAAACAGGTGCCTCCATAGCAGATCTGTCAGCCAAGCTGACGCTAGGGAGGTTAAAACCTCCAAAAAAGCTATCTAAGGCTTCTTCATTCAAGTTATTTTTTGTGCTATATAATTTAGAATAATAATTCTTGAAAGATTCATTGATTTTGGCTGCATCACACTGTAGCCTGTCATGCTCATCTCTGATAGCTGGAATAATCTGTCTGTTTTCTATTTGTTTTAATCTATGAGCTAACATTTTCCCTGCTTTGTCTCCGGATTCAAAGTATATTCTTCGTAAACTGCTGTCTCCTCATGTACAAGTTTCTGCAAATTAGTCCTAGTGGTGAGAAGTGAGTTCCTTAGATCTAAATTGGATGGGTATAGCTGCTCTTCTAGAGTCTTGAGTTTAAAGTTTAATTGGGATTTCACCTCTCTGCGCTTTTTATTCTCTGCTGAGGAGAAACGAATTAACCAGCCCCTGCATGTTGCTTTAAAAGCCTCCCAGACAGTGGTGACGCTTGGTACAGAATTTAGATTGATCTCAAAGAAATCTAAAATGTGGTCTTTAATGAGCAGTGTCCATTTTTCATTTTTGAGTAGAGATGTATTAAGTCGCCACTGTCTGGATTTGCAAGGGTTGGTTGGAGGGAAAAATGTGACAGATACCGCAGCATGATCACTTAAAAATATACTATGCATTTTGATCGGCGGAAATGTTTTTATCTGAAGGGAGAGGGTGGCTGGATCGATCCACTATAGGGTCACAGACAGAGTTGAAATCGCCACCTATAATAAGAGGACCCTCTATGGACTGCAATATCTTTGGGCACAGCGAGGTAAATAATTTAGATTGTAAACTATTTGGAGCATACACATTCACTAATGTCACCATTTCATTCTGTAGCAAACCTGAGACAATTGCATATCTTCCCTCTTGATCAACATGTACATTGGATGATTTGAAAGGCATATTCTTCGAAATTAAAATACTGACTCCTCTACTAGCTTTTCCTCCAGGGGAAGAGAATATCTGCCCTACCCTATTCTGTCTTAGTTTTTTAGATTCCATCGCATTCAAATTAGTCTCCTGTAGCATAGCAATATCACAATTTAGAGACTTTAAGTACAACAAAATCTTATGTCTTTTGATTGGATTCTGAATTCCATTTACATTCAGACTAAGCAAAATAATTTTGTTCAATTGTGTATCCATTTAAGTAAGGTAACAATCATATCGGACGCCCGGCTAGTATTTTGGTCAAATTGGAAGGGTGTCATCGACGCATCAAGGGAGGGGAGGGGAAATATATAAACAACAACACAAGAACATAGACAATACAACACAAGATTACATAAAAACATAGAGATGCTACCACCCTTCCCCCTAACAATACACATACACACAAAAACAAAAAATATATTGCCAAAAGTCCATCTCTATCCGTGAAGAAAAAGAAGAGCCGCGGAGCTCAGGTGCGGAGAGGTAATCCAGTCCTTCAATAGCCTATATAAGCCTATTCATTTGTCTGCCATTAACCACAACTTTGCTAACTAGTTGGGGGTTACATTACAGTATAGCCTGCATCAAAATCCTAATGAGGGTGTGTGCGACTGTGAGTCAGTGTATGTACGGGCATGCGTGTGTGTCAGTATAAATGAGTGTGTGTGTGTGTGTGTGTGTGTGTGTGTGTGTGTGTGTGTGTGTGTGTGTGTGCACACGTGCGGTGGGGCCAACTCACAGTCTTGTGGTAATGTCACATCCCAAATAAGTCAGGTCTCTTTTCTTTTAGACCTTTCTCAGCTTCCTTGGGTTCTTTGAATATGAAAGTCTCCTCGTTGATGGTTACGATGAGTCTACCCCAGTGAGATGATAGTGAACTGTTCATGAACTTGTCATGAAAAGTTCATGAAATATTAGTGAACCATATTCATGAACAGCTCATAAACAGCTCATAACAAAGTTGATGAACTGTTCATGAAAGTGACATGAACATTAAATGGCACTAGGGCAGTTCATGAACTACTCATGAAACTCCTGTGCTGGAATGGTTCATGAACAATTCATGGAATATGGTTTTAGGCAGGTTCATGAACAATTCATGAAATGGAGTTTTCAGTGAGTAGGGATATTCAGTATTCAACCAAGAACATATCAAGAACTGTTCATAACAACTTCATGAACCATTCATGAACAGTTCATACCCAGTCACTGAATATAATTCAATGGCTGGCTATGAACTGTTCATGAACTGTTCATGAACCATTGACTGTGGGTCAATTGGCAACCATAGAAAACAACAATTATGTCAATCACAATGGAACTTTACTCAAATTAACAAACAAACAAACAAACATAAATGTATACAGGTGGAGCACTACAATTAATCCCATCACTATTTGAAGCAGTTCTTGACACTCAGCTGCACAAACAATGTTGTTATGGGTCCCAAAAGCTTGGGTACCACAGCAACAATAAATGATTTCTGTAGAAAACAGAAAAGTGCAGCAGCAATAATTATACACAGGATCCGGTTGATCGTCTGGAATGCTTCTTATTCAAAATTCAAAGTACACAGTTACATTCAAATAGCTGAACTTTACAAACATCACATTTCTCCATTTAAGTTATCTGTCTGTCAGTCAATTACTGTATCTCAAGGAGAAATTCAACATAGTCAATATAAATTATTACATTACATTGCATTTAGCTGCTTTTATCCAAAGCGACTTACAATAAGTGCGTTCGACCAACAAAATACAAACTTGAAGAAAACAGAATCATATAAGTACATCAGGTTTCATAGAGCAAAAACATTTCAAGTGCTACTCAACTGGCCCTTCAATAAGCCCTTTATTAGTAAGTGCTTTGTTAGTCATTATATCGCTCGAAGTGGAGTCGAAAGAGATGAGTTTTCAGTCTGCGCCGGAAGGTGTGTAAGCTTTCTGCTGTCCTAATGTCAATGGGGAGCTCATTCCACCATTTTGGAGCCAGGATAGCAAACCCACGTGTTTTTGCTGATGGGAACTTGGGTCCCCTTCGCAGCGAGGGTGCAGCGAGCCGTTTGGCTGATGCAGAGCGGAGTGCACGTGCTGGGGTGTACGGTTTAACCATGTCCTGGATGTAGGAAGGGCCAGATCCATTCGCAGCATGGTACGCAAGTACCAGTGTCTTGAAGTGGATTCTAGCAGTTACCGGAAGCCAGTGGAGGCAGCGGAGGAGTGGCGTGGTGTGGGAGCATTTAGGAAGGTTGAAGACCAGACGAGCCGCTGCATTCTGGATGAGCTGCAGAGGTCGGATGGCACATGCAGGTAGACCAGCCAGGAGGGAGTTGCAGTAGTCTAGGCGTGAGGTGACGAGAGCCTGGACCAGAACCTGCGTCGCTTTCTGGGTCAGCTGGGGACGCATCCTCCTGATGTTGTAAAGCGTGTATCTGCAGCAGCGGGTTGTAGCAGCTATGTTTGCAGTGAAGGACAGGTTGTTATCTATAAACACATAACGCTATCAAATAATACTTTCTATCAATATATCTATCTTTACCAAATATAACATATTATGGAGATCACAAAAATACACTGTCAATGTTAATAAACAAAAAACAAGGCAATGTGCCTGCAAGACTGCACTCAGGTAAACATAACATATTACCCGTGCGCAGCAGCTAACCTGCCTGCGAGCCTTCGCTCAGGTCACATTTACCCAGGTGCGGCTGAAGCCCGCGAAAATGGCCTCTATTGTTGACGACAGTTTAGTATTTTTAAAATACCGTTACTATGTCAAACATGCTCAAAACCTTCTGACACACTCTCCTAAACATCTCCAACATCATATATAATTCACACAAGTTAACATCGATCATTTTCATCATGTACTGACCTGTAGAAAACAGAAAAGTGGAGCAGCAATAATTATACACAGGATCCGGTTGATCGTCTGGATTGCTTCTGAGGAGGGGGTGGAAGTGTCCCCCCTAAAATAACCCAGATGTCACCGCTCACCTGCCAAAGGTTCCACCTTGGCGCTACTTACTCGTACTGCTTCTCAAACAGTACAGATAAACCATAAAATTATATGAATGTCACCAAAATAAATACAGATAATGTTCAGTTTCAAATTCACTATTGTTTTGTTTTAAGATTAAAAGTTTTAAAAAAGAAAGAAATGTTCAAATAGTAGATGAATATTCAAGAGGTCTTTAAAAACATCACACTGATCATCAAAAGTTCATAAAATGCTCATGAATATTCCAAAATATTCTGAACTTGCCACAATCATCCAAAATTCATGAAATGCTCATAGTCATGAAAAGTTCATGAAATACTCATGCAAACTTTTTGGGGTTTTAATTATAATGTTGTGATTGGCTGGATCATGAAAAGTTCATAAATTGCTCATAAAAGTCTGTCATGAGCAAAACAGGAACTTTATATGAATGAACAATGTTCTTAAAAATGTCATGAACTGCTCTTTAAAATGGTTCATGAGCATTTTAAGAATTTTGGTTCATGAACATGACAAGTGAACATATAATGAGTTGTTCATGAATGTTTCATGAGTGCTCATGAACAGCTCATAAAGTCATGAACTCCATCTCGCAGGGGTGGCAGGGTACAGGATGCCGTGCCGTAAGTTTTCTTTGCGCAGTATGCTACGGAGCTCTCTGTATGAATCCCGTTGGCGCTGTATCTCCATTGGGAAATCCTGAAACATGCGAAGATCATGTCCGTCCCATGTCAGCTTTCCTTTAGCAGGCGCCAGCGTCTTAAACATTACATTACATTACATTGCATTTAGCTGACGCTTTTGTCCAAAGCGACTTACAATAAGTACATTCGACCAGGAAGACACAACCATGAAGAAAACAGAATCATATAAGAACATCAGGTTTCAAAGAGCCAATCGTTTCAAGTGCTACTCAACTGGCTTTAGATAAGCCAGTCCTTTATTAGTATATAAGTGCTCTGTTAGCAGTTCTTTGTTAGTCATTCTATCGCTCGAAGTGGAGTCGAAAGAGATGAGTTTTCAGTCTGCGCCGGAAGGTGTGTAAGCTTTCTGCGGTCCTGATTTCAATGGGGAGCTCATTCCACCATTTTGGAGCCAGGATAGCAAACCCACGTGTTTTTGCTGATGGGAACTTGGGTCCCCCTCGCAGCGAGGGTGCAGCGAGCCGTTTGGCTGATGCAGAGCGTAGAGCACGTGCTGGGGTGTACGGTTTAACCATGTCCTGGATGTAGGAAGGGCCAGATCCATTCGCAGCATGGTACGCAAGTACCAGTGTCTTGAAGTGGATTCTAGCAGTTACCGGAAGCCAGTGGAGGGAGCGGAGGAGCGGCGTGGTGTGGGAACATTTTGGAAGGTTGAAGACCAGACGAGCCGCTGCATTCTGGATGAGTTGCAGAGGTCGGATGGCACATGCAGGCAGACCAGCCAGGAGGGAGTTGCAGTAGTCTAGGCGTGGACACGTAAACACCTCGTTCTTATCGCTCCATCTGATAAAACGTATGATGATATGCCGCGGAGGGTGCCCAGGGTCCGGGATGCGACGCAGAGCGCGGTGGGCACGCTCTATCTCAGGTGCGGGGATTGTGTCACTCAGCTTCAGGAAGTGTCGGAGAATTTTATCCAGTAGTGGGGAGATGCCACCGGCTTCTTTACCCTCGGGGAGGCCGGCTAGGATGAGATTATTTCTCCGACTTCTAGCTTCCAGATCCAGCATTTTACCCTGGAGGGCTTTGACATCTTTGGACAGATCACCCATTGTCTTCCCTTGGGAATTGGCTTGATCCTCTATCTCGCTAATGCGCTTCTCTGTGTTGTTTATTCTTTGAGAAGTGGCCTTAGAGTCTTTCTTCAACTGAACAATAGCCTTGTCCAGATTGTCAAACCTTACGTTACAGGTTTCTTTAACGCTTTGTATTTCAGAAAGCAATTGGCTAAGCCCCTTTGGGGACGTGTTCCTCTTCACCAAACATTTCCGCCATCATGAGGCCACTGTCTTTCTTTGATCTAGCTCTGGTCAAACTACTGCCGGGCATTTAAACGCAAATGTTTTACACACTAATAGAACTGACTGCGCATTACACTTTGAGACTTTCAGTTTTGGTTAAATCATAGTTAAGTCTGATTACCGCCTGCACCCGACTACTCCGCTCAGCTCGCCGGTGTCATCACGTGATCCTCAGCTCGCCTCACGTGATTCCTCAGCTCGCCTCAACAAATTTCATAGCTTATAAAGTTGTATTTATTGTTATATCATAGACAAAAACTACAGTTTTTTTGCATTTGTTATTTATTACATTATATAAAACTGTTAACCTCTAATAAGAAACAGAGAACTCCTATAAGGAGAATTAAAAATAATACACAGGCCTACTTTAAAATAAATTAAACACAACACTTGGGGAGTCCTCTGCACATTTGAAGGAAAACAAATATAATTAAAACATATAGCTGCACCCTAAAAAGAGTTAAAGGTAGAATAAGAATGGAGTAAGAATGGAGAAACCAGCTCGAGTGGTAGGAGGATATTTAAACGGTTGATGTGTGTTCCTCGCCCTTCCCTTCGCTCTCGAGACGGCGAGGACACAGCTGTCTCCTCTCTCTGAATCATCTTCTGCTTGTAACATTACCGCGCCATTTTAATTAAAGTACCCATTTGAACCTTTCTCAGAGACTCCATTGTCTCTTACTTTTAAAGCTTCTCTCCTGGACGCGAGAATAACGAACAAAGCTAATAGTTATTTTCATTATATTTAGTTAAATGTCCAATATTCTTTTGTGTTCTTTGCAAACATTTGGACACCATACATACATCTTAACTGACAGCAATGAGTCGGCAAAAAGCATCCAATGTTTTTTTTTTTTCTCAAGAGATAAGTTCTGTAACTGTGCTGCTGCCTATCTTTGCCAGGACTCTCCTGGTTAAATAAAGATGTTGTCAGTGTTTTCTCATCATGCTTTGGGTACTGTAAGCAGCACACGTAATTTTGTATCACAATCACTTCTTGCTTAGTAAAATCATTTAACTGCATCTTAAAGGTTTCCCTTAGCTCACTTGTCGTGGAGATTACTTGTTTGTCACCATTTGATCTAAGTATGAAACTTGAGCCACATGATTCCGATATCGTTGTAACGTTCCCCACAGCTGTCACGTGATGTCATCATGATATCATCATAATGTCATACACCACTACAAGGCGGCCCTCTCTGTAGCAGCAGCTGTCAGGTGGTGTGGAATGATTTGTAGTAAGCGTCGCCATTTTTTACCTAATACTCTTCACATCATGGTAAATTACCACCATTAAAAACACATATTGTATGAATTGTATTGGTTCCTTTTAGAACTGGGACCATTTAAGTCCCCATGATTATGAAATGATAAATGATTGACAGAAAAGTGTAAGTTTGATTATTACGAGCCAATATTTGATCTATACATGGCACAAATAGCTGAACAAAAATAAAATCAAGGAATGAGGATATAAATAGGAAAATATATGATCCCGGAATAAATATTTGGTGTAACATTTTTACCACCGGCTGCGACAGTCTCACATTGAGTCAGGGCTTTGGAGAGAATATGAGGTTCTCTACATTTGACAGGTGTGAGGATCCTAGCATCTAGTTTCATCAACATATGCAACAAATGATCTTCTTGTCCCCATTTAGACTCCGTACAAACACACTGTCAGGGTGATCGATAACATTCTCTGCAGAGCTGGCCACTTTTGTTTCCACATGGAGAATTGCCCTAACTACCAATTTTAATATGTAAACGTCAGCATGGATGGATTTTAATCCAGAGCCGGCGGTGGTGGCTCAGAGCGGAGGAGGTCCCTGCATCAATCATGTCAGAGAGTTGGAACAGAGCTTGACAAATTACCAGGCCCTCCATCAGCGTTTGGGCTCAGAATCTCATTACATAATGAGAGGAGCCCGTAATTTATATGCTGCAGCCCAGCCCCTGCGAAACGTAACCATGGTTGACCATGGTCACCATGGTATTCCATTGCCAACCATGGTAATACCATAGTTGACCACAAAATACCATGATGGTCACAGTACCATGGGGAAGAAACCATGGTCTACCATGGTCAACCATGGTCAGCCTACCATGGTCACAATGTCAACTCCGGAAACCATGGTCCACCATGGTCAACCATGGTCAGCCTGCCATGGTCACAATGTCATCTCCAGAAACCATGGTCAACCATGGTCAGCCATTTGAATATGGGCAAGACCATGGTCTCAAGAAACCATGGTCTACAGAAACCATGGTCGACAATCATTCTAATGAGGCTCATGCAGGCACCGTCACCTGATGAATGTATATAAAATAGTCTTTACATTTTCACCAACTGTTTAATGAGCATTTAATGAGTGTGTGTGCAACTATAGAGTGACAGTGTACTGTAGATTAAATGAAGTGCAATTAACATGATCTATACAAATATTTTAAAATTAAATGCTTGAAACTATTGAAAAGCTTGTATTAATTTATATTATTTCCAGACTGGTGGACCATGGTTTATGTCCATGGTACTGGTGGACAATGGTTTATGTCCATGGTAGACCATGGTTTATGACCATGGTAGACCATGGTTTATATCAGTGCTCTACCATGGTTGACTGTGGTGCCATATCCCAACCATGGTCTACCATGGTTAAAGGAACCATGTTCTATCATGGTAGACCATGGTCTACAATGGTTCATTTCGCAGGGGAGGGAGAGGCTCTGCACATACATCTTTCTTCTTATGAATGCTGTGGGGGATCCCTCTATCAGTGTTTGTGAATTATTTTTGCTGAATTGTATCAAGGCTTCAGGATTGTGACACACGCAGCTCAGTCTGTATGTTGCAACAGCATGCTGTAATAAAGGCTTCCAATACATACATCAATGCTGCATCTATTTGTAAGCTGTTTTTTGTTGCTACTGAAAGATAATGTCAAAAAACTTTCTCAGATTTGAGCATCAGATTTGTGGAGTAGTGTTGTGGTTCTCGAGACTGGTCTTGACCTCTTTTTAAAAAGGTCTTGGTTTTGTCTCTGACCTATATGACTCGAGATTGTATGTCAAGACCACAGCTGTGGCTGGGGATGTGATGAAGGTTGGGTACCGATATCCGGTTCCGATTCGGAACAAACAACAATTGTCCGGTATCGGGATTCATAATAATTATTAGGACAGGGGGCGGAAACATCAAGTTGTTTTAATCTTGACTTGGTCTTGCCCTGCCTTGGTCTTGACTTGGTCTTGGTTAACTCTGGTCTTGGTCTTGGTCTCGGTTAAGGTGGTCTTGACTACAACACTTACGTGGAGGATGCAGGAGGGCAGACGAAGCACTAAATAATGACGACAAACTAATGAACTACAACACTATGTAAGACAGGCCTAAATACACAAAACACAAGGGCAGGTGTAAATAATTGAACAATCAAATATGAGGGAAACACAGAGACAGGAAGTAAAACAAGACAAGACACAAGGAAAAAACACATTTCAAAATAAAACGGGAAACCAAAACTGAGATCATGACAATCAAAGCAAACTTTAAAAGTTTTCTGCTAATGTTTTGTCAAAGACCGTGTGTCTGTCCAGGAGTTGAACTCTGGACCGTTGGTAATCCAGGAGGGTTTCAGAAAGTGAAAGACATGGATGATTTGTTTCCAGCTCAATAATATATTTCCCAGTGTTCAATGATCCTCCAATGTATACCACCTCTTCATGGCACTTCAATGGGCTGTATCCCATTACACATGTGAGAGAACATGGCAACATCATTCTTGAGTAAGGAGTTCTTCTCTGACACTTCTGTCTTGGCTCTTGGTTGTGGAAAACGTTATAGGGTAATGGCATTGTTTCTAAAGAATGTAGCATGTTAAATATATTATGACTTCTTTACAGTATTTGTTATACTTGTCCTTTCTTATACTTCGCACTTGTCCGACTGGAGTTCACTACAGATTCATCCCAACCATTGTGTGTGTTGAGACTTGAGAGCCAGTAATTCAGCTCAATCGTTAAGAAAAAGGATTCCTATCTCATTCATTTCCTGAGCTAGATTCCGTCTTCATGGTGATAACTACACTGAGTATTTTTCTTCTGGGAGATAGACTGCTCCTCTTCAAACTCCATCAATCTACGTGGCTATTTCTATTGTACATAATCAGCTAGAATTAAACAGCTAAACGCTTTCTGAATGTATCACATTGTAATTTGCTTATTTACTATAAAAGTGGGTGCTGGGGAAATATTTTCCTAGGCCCTCAACTTTGACCCAGTTTATCAGTTTGTACTGCCCTCACTGAGCACAGGCCTGCAACCTTGGGCTGCTGTGCTCTCAGTGTTTTGTCTCCATATTCCTGCCTGTTGGCATCAGCTGATAGAGGAGTTATAGCACTTTGACTGTTTTATCTTGTTATACACAATGTTGATTATTCTTCTAGAACCAGCTAAATACATGGTGTCAAGATTGGGGGAAAATAGGACCCAAATGCAGTAAAAGGACAAGAAGGTCGGGTACAAAAAAGCGAGCTTTATTTAAACAACTGCCAATGACTAAAAAAACAAGAAACAACTAAACATTAAGAAAACTGGGTTGCACGACAGACAGGAACAAACTTACGAGCATGGCGGTAACATGGACTTGAAAGACAGGCAGGTATCATGGACGAGAAAAGGCGACGACCGAACATGGAGCAAAGGGGAGGACAAGACTAAATACACAGAATGGTAATCACAGGACAAGACACAGCTGGGCAGGGGAGGCAGAAACACAAGGGCAACAGGTGAACACAATCAGACAATCAGGCAAAGGAGGGAAACTAAACAGGAAGTAAAACTAGACAAGACAGGAAGTAACAGGCATAACGTGGGGTGAACACTTTTCAAAATAAAAGAAGGAAAATGACAACAAATCCAAAACCATGACACATGGGGCCCTTCTCACTTCGGTTAAATGGATTCCTTGCGTCCCTCACTTGCGTCGTTTCCCTGCGACTAGTCCCTCCCACCAGGGAAGCATGGAGAGATGCAAGGAAACCACGAGAAGCAGGGAAATGAGCTTTAAGAGCAATGGGACTTCCTTTCCTCCGGATCGTCACGTGAAGCGACGTCCGTTTGATGACGCTGCACAGCTGATCGTCTGACAGCAGCCAGCTCTGTCCCCGTTATTTCCACACACACCCCCGCCTCTGTTAGTACACATTTACTGACACAAACATTTGTATTATCTGTTGTAGACTCAAATAAATAAAATAAAATAAGAACTAACCTCCAAACCTCCTTCAGACTATCGCTCCTGATATTCTACCGTTTCTCACCCATTTCATAAACACTTCTCTAACTTCTGGTCACTTTCGAAACAGTCTCAAGGAGGCAAGAGTAAACCCTCTCCTAAAGAAACCCACTCTCAACCCGTCTGATGTTATAAACTACAGGCCTGTCTCTCTCCTCCCGTTCCTGTCTAAAACACTTGAACACGCTGTCTTTAAACAACTCTCCTGTTATCTCCATCAGAACAACCTTCTGGATCCGCACCAGTCTGGTTTCAAGGCAGGTCACTCCACAGAAACTGCTTTCATTGCTGTCACTGAGGAACTGCACACTGCCAAAGCAGCATCCCTCTCCTCTGTCATCATCCTGTTGGACCTGTCTGCTGCATTCGACACGGTGAACCATCAGATCATCCTTCGCACTCTCTAAGAACTTGGAGTTTCAGGCTCTGCACTTTCCCTCCTCACCTCATAGCTCAAAGACCGTACCTACAGGGTGACTTGGAGAGGGTCCGAGTCCGACCCTTGTCAATTAACTATAGGGGTCCCTCAGGGCTCTGTTCTTGGTCCCCTCCTCTTCTCCCTGTACACAAACTCGCTCGGATCTGTCATTAGCCCGCATGGTTTTTCATACCACTGCTACGCTGACGACACCCAATTAATTCTGTCCTTTCCCCGCTCAGAGACCCAGGTCGTCGCACGCATCTCTGCTTGTTTTGCTGACATCTCTCAGTGGATGTCCCTCATCATCTCAAGCTCAACCTTGACAAAACTGAACTGCTTTTCCTTCCGGGAAAAGATTGTCCCACTCTTGACCTGACTATCAACATCGGCACCTCTATTGTTTCCCCGACCCAGACTGCACGGAATCTGGGTGTGATCCTAGATAACAACCTGTCCTTCACTGCAAACATCGCTGCAACAACCCGTTGCTGCAGATACACGCTTTACAACATCAGGAAGATACGTCCCCAGCTGACCCAGAAAGCGACGCAGCTTCTGGTCCAGGCTTTCGTCACCTCACGCCTAGACTACTGCAACTCCCTCCTGGCTGGTCTACCTGCATGTGCCATCCGACCTCTGCAGCTCATCCAGAATGCAGCGGCTCGTCTGGTCTTCAACCTTCCTAAATCTTTCCACACCACGCCGCTCCTCCGCTCCCTTCATTGGCTTCCGGTAACTGCTAGAATTCACTTCAAGACACTGGTACTTGCGTACCATGCTGCAAATGGATCTGGCCCTTCCTAAATTCAGGACATGGTTAAACTGTACACCCCAGCGCGTGCTCTACGCTCTGCATCAGCCAAACGACTCGCTGCACCCTCGCTGCGAGGGCCCCTGCGAAATGAACCATTGTAGGACATGGTTCATTTAACCATGGTATAACCATGGTTGACCATGGTTATACCATGGTTGGGATATGGCACCACAGTCAACCATGTTAGAGCACTGATATAAACTATGGTCTACCATGGTCTACCATGGACATAAACCATGGTCTAACCATGGTCTACCATGGTCTACCATGGACATAAACCATGGTCCACCAGTACCATGGACATAAACCATGGTCCACTACAGTCAACCATGGTAGAGCACTGATATAAACCATGGTCTACCATGGTCTACCATGGACATAAACCATGCTCCACCAGTACCATGGACATAAACCATGGTCCACCAGACTGGAAATAATATAAATTAATACAAGCTTTTCAATAGTTTCAACCATTTAATTTTAAAACATTTGTATAGATCAGGGGTCTCCAACTTTTCTCCACCTGAGAGCTACTTTGAAAAAATGAAAGTGGCCGAGAGCTACTTGCATCGCTTACATTTATTCACATAGCACTCATCAGTTGAATTAAGCTACTTTTGTGTGAAATCAATACCTAAAGCTTATCTAAAATCTTAACTTCACATCAAGGTCCAAGAAAACGACAATTTCTAACATATTAATATGGACAACATAGTAAGTACTTCACTGAAGGTTCACATAAATGTCCAAGAGCAAATTACAATGTTTTCACGTCTTAGTATGGCCCACATAGTAAATACATCGCCTTAATCACCACATTGCAAGCATCTTATGGCACGTGTGTAAAATAAGGACATTCACTATTTTTTACAGTTAGTGAGATGACGGGCGCTGCATGGAGTCCACCATAGAGGTGTATGCTGGACCCACTTAGGTTCACTCTAATGGAGTCATTTATGTTCATCAGTCAGTATTGTTCTGTATTTAGATTTCATTCATGCCAGAAAAAGCTGCTTCACAAAGGGATGTATACAGAACCACATAAAGCAGTGCTGCTTGGTGAATGTTCTTATAGTTGTCTGAGTCTACAAGGCTCCAGAAATGTTGTGAGTTTTGCTGAGACTTAAGCTGAACATGATTTTGGAGATTTATAACCTCCATCTCCACAGGATTGTCACTGAACAGTGCAGCCATCTTTTCTTCTTCTTCGTGTTGACATGAAATTATAAACCATAATTAATCAATTATAGGTCTAGCCTCCATATATCTGTGTGTGTGAAATTGTTCCATCCTCAAAAACAAAAAACTAATACTTCTGCTTCTAGCAACGGTCTTCTGTTAAAAAAAGGACAGTGAATGTCTTGAATGAGGCTCACACACATGAAGTCTGAACACAGCAGACAACAGGAGTATTTACAACAGCATTATAAAAACAAAAATAGTGCATGTGGGTGCACACTTACATTCTCTGTCTTACTGTTGCATGAATCCCATGAATGTATGAGATTAAGTTAGCTTCATTATATCAATCAGTGATTAAGTGAATAATAAAGTTTATATCGGGTCACTATCAGCCATTATTTTCAGGAGGGGGCGGGGTTTGGAGGAGACGGTGATCGCGGAAGCTTTCCTCCTGCCTTCACAAACATTACACACGTTTTTATCAACTGAAAATAGCAAGAGGACATTCATACTCTGCAATCCAAGACTTGATTAAATCCACCAAAAACCTGACATGACGATAACGAGTGTTTTTCAAAAACTCAAATCCCTCCCTGTGTGTCTCTGAGCCGCAGCGACGCGGACTGATTCAGAGCGGGTCATTCTGCTGTTGGTTCTGGACTGGTGCTGCTGGATAAAGCAGACTGCTCCGTGTGTGGTGTCGCTGTGCCGCTGTCACGTCTGCTCCTTGATCTCTGCGTCACCGACCAATTTTATATTTGTGTGACAGAAACAATTCTAAAATAAAAGGAGCAACGTTACTATGCTATAATCGAGAATCGAGCATCGAGCGGCGAGCTACTGAAAAGCTGCCCTCGCGATCGACGTGTTGGAGACCCCTGGTATAGATAATGTTAATTGCACTTAATTTCATCTACAGTACACTGTAGTTCCAGTAATCCAAAATTCGGCTCACAGATAGCAAATAAGCTTGACTCGGACAAAATACGTCTCAGGATAGTTTGTTTTTTACTTACACAAAAAGGTATCAAATACAAACACATATTCTCTCAGGTCAAAAAACTATGTTGCTCGGTGCTTCTTTCTCCTTCTCACACCCCAATCACCAGCAGCTGACGTCGGCTATAACGTCTCGTAATCACGAACAGCTGCGGTCGTCTATGCCGTTAATTTCACACGGCTGGTTCCAATAAATTATATACTAGCACTAACAACAAATGATAATAATATTCAAATATACATTTTAACATATGGCTCCTACATTTCCGGCCCCTAATTGGCTAGGCGGGGAGCATACCAATTACTAAAATACACTTAATTAGGGCTATATAATCTAAACATAATTAAGCAACTGTAAAAACTTATATTCTTTTAATGGAAGTCCGTTTTTGTTTTCTTGGGGGTGGCCATCACACTGCTTCGAGAAGCAAACAGAGCTTCGTGATCGGTCTCACTAAGACACTGGTCTTGGTCTTCACGCTGACGCTGCGTACAGCGCCTTTGGCGTCTGACATAGTCTTAAGGACTCTTCCCATCACCCACGAATTACGAGGGGCTGAGTCATCCACAATTAAGATGATGTCTCCTGGCTGAAAGTTTCTCCTTGGTGTGGTCCACTTCTGGCGCTCTTGTAGGAGAGGTAGGTATTCCCGTGTCCATCTTGACCAGAACAGGTCAGCCAGATATTGTGATTGTTTCCATCTGCGTCGTGAATACACATCCTCTTTCCTGAACACCCCTGGGGGCACGCTTGATTTAGACTTGAGTAACAACAAGTGGTTTGGTGTGAGTGCCTCAAGGTCATTGGGGTCATCTGAAATCTTTGTGATGGGGCGATCATTGATAATGGACTCCACCTCACATAGCACGGTCTGAAGGCCCTCATCATCCATGGCTTGCTGTTTGAGCACTGAATTAAGAATTTTCCTAACAGTGCGTATTTGTCTTTCCCACACTCCTCCGTGGTGGGAAGCACCTGGGGGATTGAAGATCCACTTGACTCCTTTTTGTAACATTGCATTGTGTATTTTGGACCGATTCAGCTCTTCAATGGCTTCACGTAGCTTTCTTTCTGCTCCAACAAAATTGGTGCCATTATCAGATCGTATCATCGCCACCTGTCCTCTTCTGCTGATAAAGCGGCGCAAAGCATTGATGCAAGAATCGGTATCAAGGGAGTAAGCCACCTCGATGTGCACTGCTCTGATTGCCAGACAAGTGAAGATCACGCCATACCGTTTCACCAGGCTGCGTCCCCGCTTAATTTCAAAGGGTCCGAAGTAGTCTACTCCGACGTTGGTAAAAGGGGGTTCATCTGGCAATACACGATCTTTGGGCAGGTCGGCCATTTTCTGCTGTCCAGCCTTGGCATGTAGTCTCCTGCACACTGTACAATCAGTTATGATCCTTCTTACTGCTGCGTTAGCCTTTGGAATCCAGTACTTCTGCCTTAACTTTGAGAGTGTATGATTCCTGCCTCCATGTCCAACTTCTCTGTGGATGTGTTGCAAAAGGAGAGTAGCGACACGTTGGTTCTTAGAGAGGATGAGGGGGCGCTTAGCCTCCTCTGGCATAGCAGAGTTGTTTAGCCGTCCACCTACTCTAAGTACGCCGTCTTCCAGAACTTATTGTAAGTCGCTTTGGATAAAAGCGTCAGCTAAATGCAATGTAATGTAATGTAATGTAACTAATTCTCAAAAAAGATAAACGCCATTCTTAAAATGTATAAACGAACAATAGTTTGATTAATATTGATTAGAGTGCACAACATAAATAAAATAATTCAGAGAAGAAAAAGAGATATGTTATCTATCAAAACCCAGTTAGATTAACATTCATTGGATTGCACACTTTGTTTGTTTGTTTGGATATGTAGCAAATTAACATTTTAAATAGCACTTAATGACTGACTGAATGGAAATGACAATAAATGAAAATGTAAAACGAAAAAAGCGATCATGAAAATGTTTCCAAAAAATGAATAAAATGATTTTTGACCATTTTGTTGTTCAGATATATCACATATTTGTAACTAAATGATACATTAATTGAAACAAAACACGGTATAAACTGAGGAGTGACTCCCGTGAGGTTCATGTATTTTCTTCACTCCGCTGGGAAACTGCTCTCATGTCAAGAAGCATCAGATCACTGCATCGTTCAATCAGTGAGCGATACACAGTAAGGGGGTGGGGCGAGTGTCTGAGGATTTCATCGAAGGATGGTCTGGTGGTTCCTCGGTTATAGCTCCTCCATTATCACTCCTCGCTCCTCGGTCCTCCAGCAAAAATAAGGCCATTGGGACGCTACTCAAGATGGCGCAGACAAATCAACTTCCGGTGAGACCGAGACCGAGGAGCGAGGAAATGAAAAATAAGAGAACTGAGAAGGGCCTATAGTTTCTGGGGTAGAGATCTTGAGAATTGGTTGGGCAACCGCTGTGTCACCTCGTGGTGACACACATGTCTTTGACGTAACTTCATATGAGTATTCAGTGTTTGACATCAAGCTCCAGTTTTACCGTGTTCTTGTTGTGTTTCAACCTTGTCATTATTATTTGTTCATTTTATAGTATTTAAAATAATCTGTTTATAATAGTTCTATATTTTCTCCTTTTTTACAACTTAAGGCGAGACACGGCAGGCAAAAACATAGTTTTTCAAGTACTGGTCAATTTTGAGATTTTGTGCTATTTTGATTCTATAACATGTTTTCTTTCAGGCTTTTGGAAGGAAAACGTACAAAATACACATTTAAGTGTTAATTTTACTATAGTTTGTCTATTTGCGTCTGTAGATTTCTCCTAAATTCACCAAAAGTTAGCATTCTAACGTAACATAAAGTACCGCGACCGCTGTGTGCACCATGTCAACAGAGATATCGTTGGAAAGCTGTGTCTCTCCTGCACAATCTCATCGGATCCAAATATGGTCATTTCTTTTGTATCAGCAACCAATCGTGAAAGCACAAAGGGGTCTTAAACCAAGAAACGAAATCTCATTGGCTGGTGTCAATTTCTGACAACGTGATTCGTTCAGATGCGTCAAGTGGTGTGCTAAAACACTTCCTGGTTAGCTTTCCGCTAGAAATTGAAATCTCAAAATGGCAAAAGAACGGCGAAAAAAACGTTCACAGAGAAGACGACAACAATTGTCACTTGCACGAAGCAAGGTTATACAAAAAACAAATGACCCCGAACATGAAATACCTTCACGGAGTGCGTCGATGCGCAAGCTATCATCCAAAGAACAGGAGGGTTTAGCTAGCGCCTCACTGCAATCTTTAAAGGTCGTTTTCTCAAAATGAGTTTTTTCTCCTACTCTGAGTTCGAAATTTCAACTTCAGTAGCACGTACATACACCGAACCTTCCAGTTATATTCCTATCAATATTATGAAGGCTTTTACAGAAGGGTTTGTTCATATATCATTCATAGTCTGAATTATACAACATTGTATACCTAAAAACATGGCGAAATTAATATGACTACAAAATGAAACAATCATTTTGAACCTGGCTTTTATCCAAAGTTCAGATTTTGATTCCTGAAATGTGTTCAAATATGTGCATATTTAATGAGATAATAGATAATTTGCATATTTAAACATGCTATTTCAGAAAACTTGTAATACAAAAAACAATATAAATATATAATATATATGTAATATATATTCTAGCTGATACCTTTAAGTTCAAAAAATTACCCTATCCACCTGGGGTGTCTCGCCTTAAGGTCACCTATTATGCAAAATCCATAAACATGTGTCCCCTCTGTGTAAAGAGATTCTGAAAGTTTAGGAAAAAAGATTCGCTCACTTTTTGTCCTGATCCGGAAAATGAGCTGATCAGATTTGGGCCACTTTGTGATGTCATAAGGATTTTTTGGCTTGTGTAACCAACCAAGGTAGCACCCCCGTTCGTTGTTGTGCGAAGTGTCTGAAAAGACATGAACCACATTACCAACCCAGTCTCATGGAAATTCGTGTTCACCAACACGATTTTTAATCTATTGATTCGTGTTCACCAACACGATTTTAAAAGCAATGTATTTCTACTGGTAATGTGTTTCGTGCCTGCAGCACGTCTTTTTCTCCGGTTGGGTCGTGGAAGACTGGAAGCTGTGTGGTTCATAAAAACATGTTCTTACTCAATATCAAGCCACAATTATTGCTTTTATTTTAAATCGTATAATTTCTGACTTTTGTTGCCGTCTGTGAGGAAAATAAATGGGGTTCAGAGCCTCAGAATACTGAAATCTGTATTTTTTTAAATCTTTTTTTCCTTCTAATTGTGCCTCATTCACCTGTTACACTTATCCTAAACGACCTGTCCAACCTGGATTTAACCCTGACCAAAAGGCAAGCACTATTAGCCGGGCTTACAGCAGCAAAAAAATTGGTTGTGACTCGGTGGAAGCCTCCCCATCCCCTCTCACGTAAGGTCTGGGTTCTAACATATCTAGACATATCGTATCTAGAAGTATCAACAGCCCGGGTACATGGGGCAAAGGAGTCAACACTAGAGATGTGGACTTCGCTCATTGTGAACCTCAAGAGCATATTAGGATAACTATCCTAATGGTGTCCGGATGGTGATCTGGGTGGGTGGGTGGGTTAGGGACGTCACTGGGTTTGGTTTCTTTCTTTAGTTTTGCGCTGTTTTTGTACTGTATTGCATTTTATGTTGTTGATTGTACCATTTGTTTAATAAATAAAAAATGTGATCACAAAAAAAATACTTTATTTGTCAGATCAAGTCTGAAATTTGACTTGCGTCACAGCAGCTCCATGTCCAACAAAAAAGTGGACCTATCATGCAAAATGCATTTTGTACGTCTTTTATACATGAATATGTGTCCCCGGTGTTTCAGGGAACTCACCAAGTGTCAGAAAATATAACCCTCTCTCTTTTCCTCCGTACCCACATCTTTTAGAAACGGGGCTACAACGGAATAGTGGGCAGTGACGCTCCGCCTACATATGCAACGCTCCACCTATCAGAACACCTCGGCAAATGTCTGCTTGTGTGTTCTAAACATTTTACCTCGGACATGTTTATCAACTTCCCTCAAGTGAAAATAGGATCTGCTTCCAATCTAAGGCTAAAAACTGGATCAATACCAACCATCCGGGACCAGGACACATCCGATTTGGAAGCTGTACGTTTTTCCATGTTAATATTTGCATTCCTTTTTATTTAGCGATGTTTTTCCTGATACAGTTATCTCTACTACGTAGCTTGTAGCTTGTAGCATGTAGATGAGACGTGATGTGATTCAGCAGTCTTTATTACTTGTTTGCGCACATGAATATACATATGTGTGTGTGTGTGCACGACTGTTAGGATACAACAGTGTGTGTATGTGTGCGCAATTGTTGCAAGGTGGGGTGAAAAACACAATGCTGCACAGCTCCGTTGATGGGACTTGGCTAATTAGCGGATAGCATTCATTACAGTCTGTCTACTGAGCTCAGCCCCTCTCCAACACATCAGCTTTGCTGAATAGACAGCGTTAGCCCCCATCTTTTGGGATATCAGATTGTAATTATCCAAATAGTATTTTCTCATCCTGAATTCTAAATTGAGATGATTTTGTTCTAACTATGTTTCTTCTATACAGGCCAGCACCTCACATACTACCAGCGGAAAACCTGTGATGATAGATGATAGATTCTGCATGTCAGACTGACCCACCGAAGCTTCGTACTGTATTTTGTATGGGTTCAATGAACCGTTGATTTTGACAATAAAGTTCCGACAGTTTATATAAAATGTGTCATGATTATTCATGTTTGATGGGTAAAGTATATCCATATTTCAAAAGCAAAAGGTTGTTTATGGACTTTTTTTGTCATCAACAAATGGGTGTGTTATGCCATTGCTGTGTAGTACAGATGTAGCACCTCATTTCAGACAGTTTGAAACGCGAGGGCCGTGGCCGGCACGGGGTGTGCCCTCGCTCAAGGGAAAACTTCCAGCGTGACTTGAGACCGCCCCCTTGATAAATAAATGTAATTATAATGAAGCCAGCTGCAATGGATCATTGATCCACCAGGGGGTGCAGTGGGGTTCCATACTGGAGCTCATGTGAAATAAACTCTGATACAGTACGGTAGATTTATGTCTGATAGGCTACTACTGTATAGCGGATCTTTGTTAAGATCCATATGTCACGGATAGGATCACACTCTGTGCTAAATAAGAGACATGTAATCATTTAGGCTACAAAGCATCACCATGTTTTTATTTAACAAAATAATGTTGGTTAGTCCACAACTACTGTACAAAAAACATCAGGAAGCCCGCCGGCTCCAAAAACGAACGGGAGGAAATGCTCTCAATTTTTAATTCTAATTTAATCATCATCTTTACCACGATCATTTATGTTTATGTTCGCCGAATTTTATTTACATGAAAACGTTATTAACGTGCCTAAACTCAGTAATTCACTAAAAATATTTATATTTTAATGGAGCCTCGTCAGGCAGATCAGGGTCCCGACGCGGAGGGATCTTGATCTGGATGAAGGGTGTTATTTTCCCCATAATGACCAAGTCACTGCACATTATCCCGCTTATTACATGGCCACATTCTCAACAAAGTAACGACATGACTCCCAATATTAATTGAAATGCTTTTATGGATTTAGAAAATGTTTTTATTGATTTAGAAAATAGTTGTATTGACATGTATCCGCTAAGAAAAATAGTCCGTTGTTACCGTTTTTTTTTACAGTCTGAATGAAACGGCAGCTCTCAGCTGTGTGTTTACACACCTAATGGCCCATCAGGCACAGCTCTCTCTCCCCCTCTGATCTTACAGCTACACCATTGTTTGGTATCCATGGTAGAGCGTCTCTTTAGTAGCGTGCGCAACTGAAAGTCTGAGAGGGTGAGGATTGTTCACAGAAAACAGAACAAGAATCGACAACTCCACCCTCTGCTCACTCCTTTCCTGTAAAATACAGGTCCAGCCAGGCAAAACAGTGCACTTCTCTTTCCCGCACTACTGTGACAGACCATGGGGCTGGGTCAGCCACTAACATATTCATATTTCTCAAAAAGAGAAATATGAACATTAGTTTTTAACTGAAATGATCAAATAAAGTCGACATTTCACAGTGTTTACAAACATTGACTATACAGTTCACCAGCCCCCACCCCCCTATGCCTATGCCTATGTATGTTGCGAACTCTTTGTTTAAAACGAATTGGCCATCGGAATGCGTGTGTCCCAACCCCCCCCTGTGATCTCTCTTCTCCAGCAGTCTGGTTTGTGTTCGCATATGCTGTCGCAGTTCCTGTTGTTTATATCACGCATTGCCGGTATGAAAGGGTCTGTGCCGGATATATCAAACATTTAATAAAAGTGAAAAACAATGAATAAGACTTAACGTATTAATAATAATTAATTATATTTATTCAGTTTGGATGTACAATTTGTGACTTTTTTTAGAGCAGTGATCTTCTCTTCCTCTCTGCAGCAGAGAGCTAAGCGCTGTCAGACCGGACCTAACCCTAACCCTGAAAAGTATTATCATCTGAAAGTTAAATTAATCATTATGTTATTAGTATTAAATACATATAAGTATTTTTACAACTTGTATTTAGAAATACTCCGTTGTAATTATTGATGCATAAATGTGTTCATCCATTCAATGTGGCATCTGCTATAATTGGGTTAATGTATGATATTACTTAATAATACAATACATTATAATATATGATATGATAATTACACTTTAGTTTTATTAATTTCTTATTTCATAGAAACGTATCAAACATGTAATTAAAGAATGGTGATATACACAGTGATAGATGTTAAGGACTAACGTTTATAATAAATAATAACCCTAACCCATTTATCCATATTCATAATAATATATTTAACAACAATTTTTAATGTAAAAGGTTCATAAAATAAAAACACAACACTGTCATTGCAAGTCACACTCAGTTGACTTTTATGTTCAACTGCTAAATTCGTTACTGATCAAAAAGGGCTTCTACCTAATTACCTTAAATAAACTCATTAATCACGTAAAATGATAAAATACGGCGAAGATATTAAAATATATGTGCTTCCATTTTTCATACTTTTGAAATATATTTGTATTAACTTTATATCATCGTATCTCCGTGTTTACTGGGTCTTTTTGCATGAAACAAAGACTGGCATATAGTTTCAAGCCAGTACTTGTCCGGACTGTTGTTTTTATGCGGCACCGGCTTGAACAGGTCATGTGATCTGATCACGCCGGCATTATTCTTATCATTCTTTATGAGCACAGTAGCCTAATAGTAAGGTAGTCTATCTAATTACTTAGTTATAAAGTGGAGACAAGGCAGAAATCCTACAATGAAGCGGGACAGTGTTCTCCGTGAGATCCAGAAACTAAAACTAAATTATATTCAAATTCCAATTCTTGACGGGAAGAGCGGTGTAAATGGGTGGCATATATGCATTTGAAAATAAATAGTAATCACACAGTTATCATACAATAGGCTTAATCAAATATAGCTCTACACCCTAAAGCAAAGTAAACAGGTATTATCTTGAACTGTATTGAAGTAAACATGTATTATTTGGGACTGTTTTAAACTAATCCTATATATATATAAACCTTCTTACTTACACTCCATGACCCAGACACCCTGACACACACACACAATACACTCCCTGACCTAGATATCAACACACACACAGGTTCTTTTTCAAGGTTCTTTCTGGGGCCAATATAATCTCAAGCACCAACATATCTGTGTACAATGTTTGATACCAATATATCTGTGTACAATGTTTGATACCAATATATCTGTGTACAATGTTTGATTGTTTTGGAAAGAATAGTTTGTGTGAAACCTTCCTTGGGAAATTAAAGGAGTGGAGTCCGGTGGAAGATAAGAAGTTACTCTCCGCCCCAAATATGTCCATATATACTGTTGTTTATTCATGCCAAATGCCCCCTGTTTCTGACTGGCTGGTCCCGATATCTGTATCGCACGGCAGTAGAGCGGGGAGCCCGGAGTGCTCTGTTACAGGGCACTCTGTATTTTCGTATTGTGTTTTTTTACCATTAAAATCAGATTATTGTTATAACTTTTATGCCGGTGTTTTTGAACTCCTTCTTTTATTAATCTGACCAGGCTCATCTAACGGACAGCGCGGAGCAAAGCTGGGCTTTAAGCCACCACTACTGTGTTTGCTCCTACAACCCCTGGCCGAAATGTCCTTAAAATGAAGTCCGAGTACGACATTTTAATTCATGTCCTGCCAGAAGGTGACACGCCCGTTCTAAGCCGTGTACCTCACCCCTCACATCCCAAGCTGCATCCCCAAAAAGTGTATTGTGTATTGTTGTTACATCATTTCAGATGTTATGTTTCAGTTTTGCTCTTGATAAGCCATTAAAACAGTAAAAACACGTTCAGTTTCCTTTTCCTTTTTTTGCCTTCTGTCCACCAAAACATACTATGATGGGTATGTTTTGGTGTACAGGAGACAGGAGTTTTACTGTATTCAGTAACTGATTACATTTACAAAGTAACTCTCCCAACCCTACACTACACATTTTTCTTGGATTTTTTAACACCATAGTATATAATATATTTCTAGAAAGTCAGGAAATTGAATTAAATCGGATTTTTTTTTAATTGTGTCCCCCCCCCCCCCCCCCCCCCCCCCCCCCACACTTCTCAAACCAAAGTTACACCCTTGGATTTTAAACAAAGTCAAGACCTGTTTTTTAAATGAAATCTGACGGCAGGCAGGCAGCTCTGATCACCTAATGATAAATGTGCCACACCTAATCGCCGGCCATTCAGCCACAGCTCCCTCTATACAAATCAAACTGAAGACGGTGTGAAAGCGCCTATTGTTTTAAATAATGGTCGGAATGTGCGCCAGAGAACTCTAAACAAAAATGTTCAATCAATAAAGTAACATCTTATCTTAATAATATCTTCATATTAATAATAATAATAAATCATACAGTTTGTGTCCGAAAGGGAGCAGGAGGAAGCAAACACCAAAAAAACATTACAAAAAATATACTGCATATTAAAGCAAACTATTGTAAAGGTAAACGGATGAGCATAACAAATAAAGAAGTGTAAACATTTACATTATAATTATGATTATTTAATATATAAAGACTATATATTATTGAATTACAAGATTAGATATACTTTATTTGATCTAAAATATTGATGTTTCTTTGTTATACTGTAGTAGCCTGTGAAAACCATAACAAATATGTGTTCAAATGCTCTTCAAAATACAACTTAGCTTAACATTCCCAGCCGCTGGAATCCGTTGGGTCTTTGGCAGGAAGCTGTTGGCTGGAGTCTGTTCTAGATATAATATAATAGTAACGCCATGTACAATGACAGAATGAAATGAAAGATTGCATAAAACCATATACACCAGTATTTATTTTCATGAGCAATATTAGCATACGTTTTACAAATTCACATACACTCGTGCCGGGGCCGTGCCTCTCCCCCCCCTTCTGCAGGGGGGCGTGGTCAGCTGCAGCTCATTTGCATTAAAGCTACGTCACAGAATCAGCCCTTGCAAAAACAGGGCTGAAATAGAGCAAATAGAGCGAAATGAGGCATGGCTAAAATGCATGATCTGTTTGGTATTTTGAAAAAAAAACTTCACAGACATGTATATAGGTATGGCCCTACAATATATTTTTCAAATATAGCGTGATAGGTCCACTTTGATGAATAGGGTAATTTTTGTTAACTTAAAGATATCAGCTAGACCAGGGGTCGGCAACCCCTGGCATGCGGCACCGTAACCAGTGGCACACTAGGAATAAGTGGAATAAGTGTGCAAAATATTTAAATTGTATTTTCGGATCCTGAACGAGACCACCGCCAGGGCATGTCTCCCGTTACCTGCAGAAGTATGGGACTAGTTTTGTATCATAAAGATAAAGCAATACTTTCTCAGAATAAAGCAAAACTATGAGTTTAAAAGAAGAAAAAAAAATGAGTCAAGCAAAATAAAATAAATTAAAAAAGTAAAACTATAAATTGCAAACAAATCATTTGTATAATCATGTAAACTATAAGTCTTTTTTCTTTGTCTTAACCAGTGTTGTGCTAGTTACTTCATTTCAAAAGTAACTCAGTTACTTTA
The DNA here is from genome assembly GCF_902827115.2 of Pseudochaenichthys georgianus. Classification (NCBI taxonomy): domain Eukaryota; kingdom Metazoa; phylum Chordata; class Actinopteri; order Perciformes; family Channichthyidae; genus Pseudochaenichthys; species Pseudochaenichthys georgianus. Next base: position 36,367,873 of record NC_047512.1, read on the forward strand.
CTGATTACTTACACCAACGCGTTACTGTGAAAAGTAACGTTTTACTTACTTAAAAAAAGGGCTCCCAAAAAAAAAAGCTCCCATTCCTCTTAGGCCCCACGGACCCGGTTCCAGGGCCGAAATCGCGTCATTTGCAGGAAACAACGTCTAAGGAACCTTAATATTTAATAAATAAATATTCTATATCCATATAACGGGAAAAGTCATTTAAATGATCTTTTTCATTTAAATACACACAATGCTAACAGTGAGCCTCTGAATTAGCCCGAGCGAAAAATGCTAACCTATTACTGCACCGAAAATCACTCCTAGCTCCCTTATTACTTATCCTAGCTGCACATCCAACACATCGTTTATGATCGTAAAGACACAGAATCTAACGGTGCCCACCTCAACACTGAAAGATACAAACTTGTGAGGTTATCAACAAAAACGTACATCAAAACAAGTGGCGCTAGGTAGCCTACAATGCTAAAATGGCTTACCTTGGTTTTGTCTGGTCAAAACTGGTCTTCAATGGCATTAAAACGATAACAACGATGATGTAGTTAATCCATAGGTTAATATCCAATGTGGCTGTGTCCCCTTTGAAATGTTCTGATAATCTATAAGCAATAAAACTGCAATTCTGTTTTAAAAGAGTAGAGCAGGCCATTCCTAAACTCTGAAGCTTCATTGAATGTGCGAAGAAGCCATCTTTTTTTTTTAACATGAGTGTGTGCGGGACGATTTCCCTTCAATTCTATTGTCTCTAACGGTCAGGAAGAGATGTCACATGTCAAAATCGAAGAAGGGGGGCCAGAGATATGGAAAATCCACCCAAATGGCCCCAGAAGAGGTTTCTTTTGCTAAATCGGTCTAAAAAGGTCAAATATCACTTGTTTTGCATCAATCTTGATACAGGGTACTTATTATATGTTGTACTTTGGATTACTAAAGCTTTTAGTCTACTAACCCATCATCCGAGGTTAGTTTTCACTATAAGTACAACATATTTTTTGGACGGACACTATAATCTACAGTTTTTTACCATGTTAATTTACAATTTTCTTTAAAATAAAAAACATCTATATTGATTCTGACTCTTTTACATCCAACTCACAGGTTTATCATTACTTTGAGATCAAAGATTATTAATTTAACCCTTTTAGAAGGGAAGATATGTTCATTTGTTCTGGGAATGTCATTTTCGAGCCTGAAACCTGAAAAACAGGCTTGGGGCTAAAGAGGTTAATGCCCTTATAGCCTTCATTTCAGTACTGTTATTGCATTGGAGAATAATACAATCTGTTGATCAACTTGACATGCATTTGCATCACTGAACTCTGCTAAGCAATGTGGTCTATACAAACACAAAGATATGTTTCAAAGTGCCAATTTATTTCAGGCCAGAACAAACTGACAACACTTTAGTTGCCTGCAATCTACAGGTCTAGTCTGCCATAATTAACACAACATAGCTGTAAACCTGTTATGGTGGATCTGAACACACTCAACAATACACACACTAACATTCCCAAGATCAAATACAATCTGAATATATTATTCAGAATCAAGTTGGTAAAAATGAATGTACTTTCACACCAAATGCTGGTACAGACAAGACAACCATAAATGCATTAAAACAAAAAACATCAGCTCCTCAAAAATGAAATCTACAAGCAATACCATAAAATAAGAGTTGTATGTCGGCTTTTCTGAAACTAATGGAGAGTAAGCTGAATATATTGTTCAGAATCAAAGTGCAAAAATTAAAGTGCTTTCAGCACCATATAGAGGCAACTGCTGTTGTAGTCCAACAAAATAAGTATAACAAAAAGTCAGTGTTTTTCCTTTAGTTCAAGTATGAAGTCCAGCAAGCATACAATAAGTGTTTTGTAATATATATAACAGAAATTAAAGTGCTGTTGTGTCACTGTGGCACACACACACAGATAACAAATGTGGGCCTAGTTAATCAAAACAACAAAAAGTGCTTATTGGCAATGACCTGAATTAATGTTTGAGTGGAGGTTTAGCTTTCGAACCAGTGGTTGTACCTCATGAGAAGCAGCTTCTCAAACCTTTGGTCAGACAGCCTGTTCCTCTTTGGAGACAGTACCAGACTTCCCAGACTGAAGAGTCTCTCAATTGGTGCACTGGATTTAGCATTTTAGCATTTAGCTTCAGACAAATTGCCTTTATTGTGGGAAATTGTTTGAGAATCTCCATGCCTGTTTCGGCAGTTTTCAAGTAGGCCATTACCTCAATTTCCACAGTGCTGAAGGTTTCATCGTCATCCTCAAAGCAAAAAAAGTCCTGCTCTTTGTCTTTGGAGGAGCCTGAGTCTGGTGGTATTGTCGGAGACACAGGATTCCTAGCTGGTTGCTGCTCAGGGCCAGGGAGAAACTTGTGACACTCTGCTGCCAGGATTCCCTTGACCATCTCTTTCTTCCTCTGGTCTCTCACCCACCGTAACTTAAACTTGGGAAGTGTGACGGCTGCCAGCATTGCATCGTTGCTTTCCAAGACGGATGCAAATCGTTTTTTGATAGCCTGTAAAACATACACACAGTGACACAGACATTAGAATAAGTGAGATTCCCTTTTATTTATTCATTTTATGTGTGTACATTTCCATGAAAGCTGCACACCACCAGGTGATTTTGAACTATAGTTATAGGTTATTAAATAATTTGAGCTAAAACTTTATTTAGCCAAAAAAAGTATTACTATTTATTTCTGTTGCACCCTGGAGTCGAGTTTATACATTTCAGTCAGTTTATCAATATGTTCAAGACTTATTGTGTCCCTTAAATAGAATGCATTGAAAACTACTTTTTGCACATTTCATCCATTTTCTTTGGCTATATTAGTGCTCTCTCTCAGCTAACAATATTAATGACATCTATTCTATAGTTAACAATTATACCACGTGTGCTGTAATAAAAATGAGTGGTGTCCACTGATTACATGCAGTCTTTCTCTACAGTGAAGAGGGAAAACCAGATAATTACAAAAGTGTTGATGAATGTTTCTTACCTAAACTATGGCTTCAGGTAGGCCAGTTGCTACAGTCAGACTGTCTTTCATCTCCAGGGTCTTTGACATTAATGTTTCTAGAGTGGGCAGGAGGGTGCCAAAGTAACAATTGTCCTCTCCTTGCAGGATGTCCAGAGCAACTGTGAGTGGCTTCATTATGGCACAATATTCCTTCAGAAAATGAAGTTCCCTGTCGCTAATAGATTTGAGCTGTAAACGATCAGAGATGGCACTCAAGTCAATCATAGGCATTTCAACAATTCTTGTCACAGCATCATAAAATTAATTCCATCTTGTAGTGCATGGCACAAGCAGCTTTTTGGTGAACAAGTCGCTCACTATCTCTGAGGCCACTGTGGACCTGCTTGCCTTATTCCACAGTGCTGTGCACTTAGCTGTAGAGCTTCTGTAGATTCCTTTAGTCCCAGGATTTGAAAGTAGCCACTTCAGCACTTCAGCGCATGAAATTAAGTTTAGTGTGTGAGATGCACATCTTTGGTGCGGAGGTAAAACAATCCCTTCCTCTGCGGCGGTGTTAAGCACGTCTACAACGTCAGTGAAGATAACCTCTTCTTCATTATCGTCGTCAGAGAGCGATTCCAGTTGATACATGGCAAAGGCTTTCACAAAGTTAGAGCCGTTATCAGTAACCGTGGAGGTAACTTTTGTTGACACTCCAAAGAGTGAATGTGGTCAATCTCACTAGCAATAAGATCGTACGTGTGCCTACCCTTTATCCTTTTACAGGCCAACGCAGCTTTCTGGCGTTGTAAAGTGGTGGGGTTTATCCAGTGAGATGTTATCCCGAGGAAGCTTCTGGTGTGGACAGACCAAATGTCTGCGGTGGTCGAGATGTATTCCAGCCCCTCAAATGTTTTCTTTAGCTCGCTTTCCATTTTGGTATATTCTTTCTCCAGGTAGTTGGAAAACGTTTTGCGTCCCATATGCCATGTGCCGCCCGGACATGGTATCATGCTAACTAGCTCCCTGAAAGCGGGTGACTCCACTGTATAAATAGCCTGCACGTGTTCTACAACATACCGTGCAATGGCTTTATCCACTTTCACCTGGCTAGCAGTCCCTCGGTTGAAATCCAACCGCTGTTGCTTGGGTGGAGGTGGAGTGGCGTCGCCGTCGGATGGCTCTGGGTCTGTGGTCTTAGCTACTAGCTTCGTCCCAGCATGTTGTTTCTGCAGATGTTTTAACAGATTGGAATTGCTGTTTTGAGCAGTAGATAGGATCTTTGACCCGCCAAGACACAATTTACACTTAACTACCACGTTCTTTTCTTTATGCTCGAGAAAAGTAAAATAGTGAGCATATCTCCATGCGGAGAAACTCGACTTGTGCTCCGCCGTCGCCATGATAGTATTGTTGGTAGGCTAACTAAACACACACGCCCACAGCGCGTCTCCGCATGTGACACAGGAAGTATTTAAGTACATTTACTCAAGTACTGTACTTAAGTACAGTTCTCATCTCTGTTCGGCTGTTGACTATATAAAAAACTAACGCAGTAACGGAGTAACGCACAATGTATTAACGGTAACTGAGTTACTGAATTAAAAAAATAACGCGTTAGAGTACTAGTTACTGCCAAAAGTAACGGCGTTAGTCCCAACACTGGTCTTAACATAGGTTTTTGTTTGCAGTTCTTGTTTCTTCTTTCTCAATGATCAGACTTTTGCTCTCGCTGCAGCTCTTCTCGTTTGCGCTCCCTCATTTTTTGTTTTCGATTTTGACACAAACATCCCTGGTGGGCGGGACTTTCAGGGGTGTGTCCCCATTGGCTACTCAGTTTTTGAGTGACAGCCCACTACACCACATATCATACAGTGCAACTCATGCAGCAAACTCTGGAGTCCACTCGGCCACATTTGTGTTGGTGTCTCCTGGGGGGTTTTCATGAAAATATCGGACTTATCATATGAATTGCTGTGCATTACACTTTCCCAATTTGGGATTCCCAATCTGTCTATTTATTTTATAGATAAAAAAACACATCTATGTATTTTCAAGCTAAAGGTGATACACAATGTAAACAGTATACTATTATTTTTTCAAAGACATGTTACATTTCAAAAGCATATATTGCTATGTTTAGGACAAACAATTAAAGACTGCTTTAATTTAACAAATTCTACAATATAAAAGTGGCAGATTGTCTTTATTAAACAGACCAGACCGAGGCTGCATACCAACACAATTAGGAACATGCTCACATCTTACTATGTTGGTCTGCAGAGCTGAAGCATTCATACACAATGGATACAAACTGTGTTGTCTCATTCTATATCCTGTGAGAAAACATACTATTCCTAGCCTGAGGAAGATATGAATAATCAACATATTTGAATGGAATCTCTAACATTTTCATGTAAAACAATAAAGACAAAAGAGTGATTATAAAAATTACATTTATTGAAATTTGAACCAGAAGATGAAGTCTCAAAGAATGTTTTAAATAAAAGGACATAAAACAAAAAGGTGGATAATAATAACATCTATTAAATGTATATCTAAAGACATTTGGTCAAATGAAATGACACTGTGATAACAGCAACGCCAGCGTGGAGAAAGCTGGTGCAAGTCTTTCTTCATGCCCCCCTAAAATATCAATTTTCGCCAGGTTTTTAGGTATACAATGTTGTATAATTCCGGCTATGAATGATATATGAACAAACCCTTCTGTAAAAGCCTTCATAATATTGATAGGAATATAACTGGAAGGTTTGGTGTCTCTACGTGCTACTGAAGTTGAAATTTCGAACTCAGAGTAGGAGAAAAAACTCATTTTGATCATGCTAGCTAAACCCTCCTGTTCTTTGGATGATAGCTTGCACATCGACGCACTCCGTGAAGGCATTTCATGTTCGGGGTCATTTGTTTTTTGTATAACCTTGCTTCGTGCAAGTGACAATTGTTGTTGTCTTCTCTGTGAAAGTTTTTTTCGCTGTTCTTTTGCCATTTTGAGATTTCAATTTCTAGCGGAAAGCTAACCAGGAAGTGTTTTAGCACACCACGTGACGCATCTGAACGAATCACGTTGTCAGAAATTGACACCAGCCAATGAGATTTCGTTTCTTGGTTTAAGACCACCTTGTGCTTTCACGATTGGTTGCTGATACAAAGGAAATGACCATATTTGGATCCGATGAGATTGTGCAGGAGAGACGGAGCTTTCCAGCGATACCTCTGTTGACATGGTGCACACAGCGGTCGCGGTACTTTATATTACGTTAGAATGATAACTTTTGGTGAATTTAGGAGAAATCTACAGACGCAAATAGACAAACTATAGACAAATAAACACTTAAATGTGTATTTTGTACGTTTTCCTTCCAAAAGCCAGAAAGAAAACATGTTATAGAATCAAAATAGCACAAAATCTCAAAATTGACCAGTACTTGAAAAACGATGTTTTTGCCTGCCGTGTCTCGCCTTAATATGAGAGGAAAATAAATGTTTTAGGAAATGAAAAATATGAAGTTAACAAATAAAACACAGCTCAGGGGCAGTCATGGACGGTAGGTTTTCCTACAAAGTTAACTCAGCCTCCATTGATTTTCATATCAAATTAGCGTGTTAATAAAATAAGCTATTATGGTTTATACTTGCATATCTAAACAGAATCATGAAAGCATGTTGGTAGAGTCAGGCACACGAGTCCGTTTGAGTGTGTGCGCCAGTGTCTGAACGCTCACTCACTGCTAACTATGTAGCTAACTGTTAGGCTACTTAGCTTGCATTGTTATGGATCTAAAGTTAGCAAAAGCTAACTTTCATAGCACAGCTTTACTTCTCACTTAACACAATGAAGAAACAGACCGTATAGTACAGCACAAACAATACAAATGATCAATACTTACATATATTTTCACTTGTAGTATTATCAGGGCCGGCCCTGAGTATTATAATAATTGAAATGCTGGTTCTTCTGGGGGTGTTCTATCCACTCTCAGGCAGCTACCGCACCACAGTCCGCAGCTGCCTGCACTGTACAATCGCTGGAGGACTGGGCTGTCACTCAAAAACTGATTAGCCAATGGGGACGCACCCCTGAAAGTCCCGCCCACCTGGGAGGTTTGTGTCAGAATCTCAAACAAAAAGTGAAGGAGCGCAAAAGAGAGTGCAAAAGTCTGATCATTGAGAAAGAAGAAACAAGAACTGCAAACAAAAACCTTTGTTAAAACAAAGAAAAAAGACTTATAGTTTACACAAATGATTTGTTTGCAACTTATAGTTTTATGTTTTTAATTTATTTAATTTTTGCTTGACTCAGTTTTTTTTATTTTAAACTCATAGTTTTGCTTTATTCTGAGAAAGTGTTGGTTTATCTTTATGATACAAAACTAATCCCATACAGAAGGAAGCCATGCACGCAACGCAGCCCCGCTCTCTTTAACTCCAGGCGACTTCCTGCCACTTTCCTCCGTAGTGCAGTGCAGATCGTTTCACCACAGAGGAAAGCACTTCACAAATTGCAGTAGCCCTACCCATAAGGAGCTGTACAAATGCCGCAGTTTTTGTGTCTTTAGTTGAAATCCCAGTGGCGATCTGCTCATCTCTCATCGAAATAATATGCTACAAAGGGGCGGACTGGCCATCTGTGTGTTGAACTTTCCTGTCGGCTCCCAGACAAGCCCCCAGGAAGTGCGCCGGACTCAGATGAAAATATTCGTGCTGGCCAAACGGCGGTACTACACTTCCGTTTGGTTGCCAGGCCCGGAAACACTTTTTCCCATTGACTTACATGGGGAAAGAGTGGTCTGTAAATCGTTGGATAATTTTTTTTAAACTAAATAAACTACCCAGTATGAACACTTGTATAGCCCTTATTAAAAACATTCGTTCCTCAAGTTGTAATAATGTGCTAATAACGTTATTCTGAGAGTTATTTCCCTCTGCATTATGAACGTGCATCTAACCCACGGGACCGCGCCGCCCGGCACGTTCATGTTATGTGTCCCAACCAATCAGAGCACACTGTGCTCACAGGAAGGGTGGGGGCTGGAGCTATTGGAGCTACAACGAGCCCTGAAAGGCAGAGAGTGAAATTCAGTGAATACACGTAGTTTACAGAGATGCTGTTTGAGAAACCAATGTGAGTTGCGTTTATCTTTACCCATGGACGCACAATAAGAACGGACCCATATCGTCTTACTGCCATCCCACGGAGCTGTAATAATGGATATATTGCACATGTTTGCTATAATTCATTATCATACTAGGGCTGTATGATTAAATATTGTACCGTAAATGTTGTATTAAATAAAGTTAATATTACTTATTATTATAAGTATATATATATATATACAGTGCAATCATTCTTTCATGCTAAATGAAGCTCTGTTGCTTGGATATCACTAGATCCTGTTACAGCGTAATATAAGTACATAACGATTGATGTTTACATTAGCATAATGACTAGCTAGCCGCTAGCTGCCGCCTCATTAATATATCGAATCCATCATAATAACAAATCATTACCATGCTGTCATGAACGTGCGGTGCTGTTACGTGTACAGGTGTAGCACTGCAGATCAGACTCAAATGGGTGTGTCCCAGTCAAAAGCCCAGCGGATGCCAGTGGCTGGGGGTGTTGCCAAATTGCTAGAGGGCGTTGCCCAATTTCCCCATTTGTTCAATTACAGGATTTAACCATGAGATGGCGCTTCATTCACAAAATACACAAAGACAACTGGGTGTTGTAGAACTTAGTCTGTTTGCAGCTCTGCAGATGTGTTTGCTGAATACTGTAGCATTTAATCACTTATTTGTTACTGTATGGTTTTCACAAGCTACTATAATGAAAAAACATCAATATTTTAGATCAAATAAAGTATATAGTTTGCTTTATGCAGTATATTTCTTGTAATATTGTTGTGGTGTTTTTACACAGTACAGTAGATTGAAGTAAATCAACTTATACATTAAGATAAGATAAGATGGACCTTTATTAATCCCGTGGGGAAATTCAGTAGTTCAAACAGCAACAGGGTGAGAGTGAAAAACAGGACAGCAAAGATTCACACAGATTAATAAAATCAAAAATAAGATGAGCGATAAAAATAATAATAATGAGAAACTATGCAATAAGAAATGAATAAAAATAAAATGTAATTATCATATCATATATTATAATGTATTGTATTATATAAGTAATATCATACATTAACCCCATTATAGAAGATGCCACATTGAATGGATGAACACATGTATGCATCAATAATTACAACAGAGTATTTCTAAATACAAGTTGTAAAAATACTTATATGTATTTAATATTAACCCTTTGGAGTCGACCGTCACGCCGGCGTGATCAGATCACATGGCCTGTTCAAGCCGGTGCCGCATTAAAACAACAGTCCGGACAACATTGCCCTGTGTTTCTGTCGAAAGTACTGGCTTGAAACTATATCCCAGTCTTTGTTTCATGCAAAAAGACCCAGTAAACACGGAGATACAATGATATAAAGTTAATACATTTCAAAAGTATGAAAAATGGAAGCACATATTTGAATATCTTCGCCATATTTGATCATTTTACGAAACGGAAAATACTGGAAACTGTAGATCCTGCTCAACAGGATGTATTTACCAGGGTTAGGTAATCAGGTAAACGGAGTGATACGAAACGAGATGAAAAGAGATGAAGAGGGATGGTGGGAACCGAAGAGAGACGGCGGGAAATGGAAAGAGACGAAGATATACGAAGACAGGCGGCGGGAGACGAAGAGAGGCGGCGGGAGACTGCGATGTTGCCCTCTGTGTCGTAGTTGACAGAAACCGCTTTGAAGCGTGGCACAGATAAAGACAGAAAAACTGATTTTTTTACATAATGTGTATATATATATATATATATATATATATATATATATATATTTGTATTATATTTATAATAACACTTTTGCCTTATCAGAATGAAATCCCATGCTACCTCAATCAAACTTTCACATTATCATAGTGACATCCCATGTATATATTTCCAGCTTTTAAATGGTTTCGTTGTGTATGTTTGTGTTACCTATATGAAAAATAATATCATTTTCAAAATCTGTTTTACATTTTTTTTGTGATTTTGGGTCCAAAATGTTCATATAGTAGAAGATCACTGCTCTAAACAAAGTCAAAAATCGTACATCCATACGAAATAAATATAATTAATTATGATGAATACGTTAAGTCTTGTTCATTGTATTTCACTTTTATTAAATGTTTGATATATGTCTTTATTGTCTTTATTAGGATCCCCATTAGCACTAGCATGAGCATTGGCTATTCTTCCTGGGGTGGACTATCGGACATTCAAAATGCAGCATATTTTCACTCTTACAGATATATATTCTCCTTTTACATACATACATTTTCACTCTTACACACATATATTCTCCTTTTACATACATACATTTTCACTCTTACACACATATATTCTCCTTTTACATACATTTTCACTCTCACACACGTATATTTTTACACTCACACATTCATACATGTTGCTCTCATATTATCATATTTCAATGCACACATTCATATATTGTCACTCACACATTCATGCATTTTGTTCTCATATTCATATAATTTAATGCTCATATTTATACATTTTGCTCTCATGCGAAATCTACTAAAACAAAGTAGCCTATGTCATGGTGGTCAGCTGTTAAACACAAAAGTGTATCTTAAGGGCTGTAAATATAATTGTAATAATTATAAGCCTGTTGTCAATTTTAGACATAGGCTTATTATATTTACAGCCCTTAATAACATAAATGTTCTGGACTCAATGTGTGTCTTGGCCGTTTTCTTTGTTCCAAGCAAACGAGTGCTTTTTGTTTTGAAATCACTTCCGCGAGTTTCGCGGCCCCCCCCCCCCCTCGCTCCACTGACCATTAGACCATTTAGTAAGGTAAAAAGCAAAAGGGCAAAAACGCCTCTCAGACGCTCTTCCGTTTACTTTTTTAATAAAGAAAAACAAATGGTCCGTAGTGTAGGAGTAGATATCTCTTCTCCACACCGATCCTATGAGTTTGCTTTAAAAGAAGGAACACTCAAAACAACCAGGACAAGGTTTAAACAATAATCTGTTTTAATTATAAAAGGTAATAATGCAATACAATATAAGACATTACCATACAATATAATATAATATAAAGTAATGTTAGGAGTACTCCTGCCCTGGTTCACGTGCCGCTTAGACCCTTCGGTGTTGGCAGCCCGAGAAGAGAGAGCGAACCTAAGGCCGAACAGGCTTTCATACCAAAACAAACAGGAAGGGGTTGGGTCAGCTGGTCATCTTTTCAGGTCATCTCATTGGGAGATACAAAAGATGCTGTCTCACAGTGAATCAGCGCGTGCCAGTAGAGAACCAAACAGTTTCAGTTTGAAGCAAAACACATTTTTATCATGTAGCTTATCACACAATAGTCCATATGTTTTTCTTTATGAAAGCCATACTTAATGGGAATTTATCAGTCATCATCTCATGACCTCCTCAGGACCAGCTAACTAACAGAGCTTAATTGTCCTCATTCCCCCAGGGCCTCTCTGAACTTCCATCCACCCGAAGTCAGCTTGCCCAGAATCAGAAGGACCATTGTCTCTCTAATTGTGTGTGACCCAATCGTCTCCTGCGTTTTAGGAGTCTTGAAATGAACGCACATACATTTATCTCATTAACCAACACTTACCATCCCATATATCAGGTGACATAAAAATGAATATACCAGAATTACGCTGTATTAAACTTTTTTCCATAATACTTTACATAAATTTCCACAGTAGATACACGGACTCATATAGCCTATGTATGTATACTGTAAGGAGAATGTATGTGCGTGAGAGGACCAGTATGAATTACGGCATAGAAATATGCAAACAAAAACCTACAGAGTGGAGGGGGGGGGGAGAGCTGTGGAATGTGACCCTTCCTCCACACATTCCAATGGCTAATTTGTTTTAAACAAAGAGTTCGCAACCCAGGACAGCATAGGCAACATGGGAGGTGGGGGCTGGTGAACGGTCTGGTCAATGTTTGTAAACACAATCCCCAGGATGTGTCCTAATCAAACCAAAAGAGAAAATGCAGATATCATTCTCTCTCTCGACTCGCTGGTATCTCGAGCTGAGCGCTCATTGGTGTTCATACTGCTCACAGGCTGGGCTGCTGTGTATATCTAGTGTATTCATACTGTACCCCTCCTGACTGTTTATTCATCATTCAAACATTTCCACCTTCCTTTTTTCCCGTCAAGAGGTTGAAACATATTAATAATAATAATTCCTTACATTTATTATAGCGCTTTTCCGGTGCTCAAAGCGCTTGAGTCCTATGTTTCCAATTGGTTCCCAAATCTGAACATTAACCAGTGGCATAACATCAGGAGCCGGGTAAATGAGAGACTGAGGAGCCCCCGAAAAACAGATCCCGAAATAGCGTCCTGGTTTCCGCAGCAGATAGGCCTACAGTATGGTGTCTGTTATGTCAGTTATTTTAAATAAAACGTTGAAAACTGAACTTGAAAATTGTTTCCTCTTTTTATTTTATTTATCATTTTCGGGACGGGGAGACGTGGGGAGACGTGTGTGATTAAAAATTAATTTGCAGAAATGTAAAGTGATCTAACTAAGTTCTATTCATATTCTTGACGGGAAGAGCCGTGTAAATGGGCGGCCATATATGCATTTGAAAAGCAATATAAATCACACAGTTATTATACAATAGGCTATAAAAGCACCATCGATAACCATTACCTTTATCCAATTCAAACTTTGGACGGGAAAAAAGGAAGGTGTACATAGTTGGGCTGTACTGTAGGCCTACTGTATACATACAAAGGCCATTCAAGCTAGAGTTCTTCTGGAAATGTTCACATCAGGTAGCGGGTAGCGGGGCGGGTTCGGTATTGCACGTCGCGGGGCGGGAGCGGGTCTTGAAAATCAGACCCGTGCAGGACTCTGCATCAGGCACCTTCAAGGTAAACAATTAACACAGTAGGCCTAAATTATGTGGATTAAACCACATTTATTTCGTTAAAAATAAACGAAATATGATTTTGTTTGAATGATTAAATGTCATCAGGCACCTTCAAGTTAAACAATCAGGTGCACACTTTAATGTGCCGCCACCTCCGGACTCGGCTTGACTCGGTTTAAAGAATGCACAAATGTGTTTAATCGCCTAAATACATTTGTTCCTGCTCAAGATTAGATTCAACTTTATTGTTATTGCACATATTATTGCAGGTACTGAGACAACAAAATGCAGTTTCGCTTCTAACCAGGTGCAACAAGCAGCGAAAAGTAATGTGCACAATACTACAGTAAACAATTAACACAGTAAATTATGTGGATTAAACCACATTTATTTCGTTAAAAAGAAACGAAATATGATTTTGTTTGAATGATTAAATGTAGGGTGAATTGCCCTAATGTGGGACATTTTTGCATTTCAGACTTCGGGAATATATTGCGATATGAAGCCGAGACAATAAATCAAAATCCAGTACCATTCCGAAATCCCCAGTAATATTAGACACTAATAATACAGTAAACTATTAACACTGTACATATTATTGTTTGCCCGTGGGATTAGGATGATCGGTAGTGAGAGCCGCTGCATTTTCCTCCGGTCGGATGTGATATAAAAACAAAGCGATTATTTTTGTTGTTGTAAACTCACGTGGATTACATTTAGTGCATTCATTTCAACTCGAACATATGATACATTAAATGATTGTGAGGATGATGATTGAAAATAGTTTGTTTGAGCCTGCATGGATGCATTTCCTGATCTAAAAACATAACGATGGTTTTGTATTTACGCCAACGTGAATTAAATATTATTTTGTTAAATAAAAACATGGTGATGTTTAGTAAATGATTACATGTCTCTTATTTAGCACAGAATATGATCCTATCCGTGACATATGGATCTTGACAAATATCCGCTATATCAGATACCTGTAGATCAGCTGTTTATTTCACATGAGTTCCAGTGTGGCAGCTTTTCACGGCTCTCCCTGGTAGATCCATGATCCGTTGCAGCTGGTTTCATTATAATTAAATGTATTTATCAAGGGGGCGTTTCAAGTGCTGCGGGGGGGTTTTCCTTTTCAGCAGGGGCCCACCCCATGCCGATCACGGACCCGCACGGGTAGGCGTCTGAAACGAAGTGCTACATCTGTATGTAAATTGACGTGCTTGATGTGAACGAGCATTTTGGTTAAAGTTGCGCATGCGCTATGAGCGGACATACGGGTACTTCTCAGGCATGCCGGGTAATCTATGACGTTTCACTCTCTCAAAAGTTGGGCCATTTTATCATCATGCGCTAATGAGCAACTCTCATAGGAATGAATGAGGCCCCGCCTCCCACGCTGTATCCAGTTCTTATTATACATCCATGCTCCCAGACCATAGTCGAGGAGGGCAGAAGCAACAAGCTTCAGGTTCAATAACCCACTTTAGCTTAAATGACTGGAGAGAGGCGAGCTCTTCTTGGGAGGCTGTTGCATTTATTTAGCTGTTCTTCTGTTTCACAAAATACATCACAGACCTCTGTTTTTCTGCTTCCTCGTTTCACTTCCAGAAACAAACACACGTTCCCTCACTGTCGCTCTATCATCCACCAACACACACGCACAAGCCACACCCCTCTCCCTCTCTCTCTCTTAAAGGGACAGCGTCAGCGATCTCATCTCACTCTGCATGACCCTAATATCATAACATGTGTGTTCTGGAGAATCACAGAATGGACGATCGTCCTTATTATTATTATGCCGTTTAAACCAATTATTTAAATGTATTTGTTAAATTCGGCATCATGCAGAGGCGCGGGAAGGTGTATTGAGTGGGGGTGCTGAGGTGCTGTCCGATGTGCTAATTGCGCACGGGCGGTGACGTTGACACCGAGCAAAACCACACACACACAGTGCATAACAATGGACTCCAGTGCACGCTATTACGGGCACTATAGAGCACGCACAAATGCGCTAGCACACACACACACACACACACACACACACACACACACACACACACACACACACACTATTAAGATGTGGAATGTACATTCATTGAAGTAGGCTATTAAAAGGCATTGCTAATTCCTGGCTACATATTACACAGATTATGCGTAATAATGCCCTTCCCCTGCATCTTATATTTCAATCTTTTTAGCAGATTTAGCGTTTTTAGTGAGAAAGAATTCCGAGATACGTTTTTGCGCCATGTCAGTTACTTGTCACTTGTGTTGTCGTCACGTTAAAAGTAGCCGACAAACAACAAAACGCTTTCTTCCCACATATTTTTTATATTTCTTCCCTGAAGCTAAATCACTTATTATATAGTTTAAAATTATCATTTGAATAATAATATAAAATATATCTCAGGCACAATGAAATTAAATAAAAAATATATATACAAAAAAAAATCAAATCTGCAGACAGAGGAGCTCCGCCTGCCTGCCACTAAGAGGTGCTGCAGCGCCTTCAGCACCCCGCTTCCCGCGCCCCTGGCATCATTTAAGTTGCGCTGACAGGTCAACACACTGCTTCCCAGCGAGGCTCCCCCCGCCCTCCTGCTGATAGTTCACGAGCGTCAAGCTCCTCAACCCCCCCTCCCCGTTGATAATTCTCGATCGTTGGCACGCTGATAACAATTTTTTTTTTAATGGCATTTCATATCAAAAAGGTTACCGACCCCTGAGCTAGACATTTATCCAGTTAATTACTTCAAAATTGTTGTTTCACTTTGTAGTCATATTAGAATCTAAAGTTTTTACAGAAGGGATTTTGGATATCTCTTTTTATCACTCCATAAATCAGAAAATACTGTCAACAGCCCTAAAATATCAATTTTCGCCATGTTTTTAGGTATAAAATGTCATATAATTCAGGCTATGAATGAACAAACCCTTCTGTAAAAACCAGAATATTGATACAAATACAACTTGAAGGTTTGGTGTATGTAAGTGCTACTGAAGTGGACATTTCTCACTCAGAATATGAGAAAAAACTCATTTTGAGAAAACGACCTTTAAAGGGCCCATGTCATGCTTTTCCAGTTATTACCCGTACCCTTGTGTGTTATGAAGTTTGTTATGCATGTAAACGGTCTGCAGAGTCAAAAACCCTCAAAGTACACCCTGTAGCGAGTACAACTCTAAATACCTCCCCAAAACGCCTCGTTGGAGATTTGTCACTGATACGTCATTGTCCAATGTTTCTTCCGGGTACGGCTTAACGTCATGCGGTACCTGGAACCAAATGGACCAATCCATGGAGCTGTTACGTTAAGTCCGTGGAGCCGTTACGTTAAGCCCCCGCTGATTGGTCCAAATTGACCAATCCACGGACTTCCTCACACAAACACCTCCCTGTGCAGGCTGATAACAGATAGTTGGGATTGCGGCGAAATTCTCTCTGCAGACCCATTCTCACAGCGTTTATCAACCTTTTTCTTACTCAATATCAAGCCACACTTATTGTTTTTATTTCGGCTGTGAGTTTGTGTGTGCTCAGGATGAGTTTGGCTGTGTTTCGCTGTGTATTGCTAAACAAGGAAACCACACTTCCACGGAGCTCAGCGCGATTCACAACGTCCCGACCAATCAGAGCACACTGGGCTGGAGCTATTGGAGCTATTGGAGCTCCAACGAGCCGTTAAAGGCAGAGAGTGAAATTCAGTGAATACACGTAGTTTACAGAGATGCTGTATGAGAAACCGATGTCAGTTTGGAAAATTGCACAATATAAATCTATTCTAGTAGACCTCAACAATGGAATTATGATCAGTGGAAATGGCCATGACATGGGACCTTTAAAGATTGCTGTGTAGCACTACCTAAACCCTGCTGTTCTTTGGATGACAGCTTGCGTATCGACGCACTCTGTGAGGGTATTTCATGTTCGGGGTCATTTGTTTTTTGTATAACCTTGCTTTGTGTAAGTGACAATTGTTGTCATCTTCTCTCTGAATGTCTTTTTTGCTGTTCTTTTGCCATTTTGAGACTTACATTTCCAGCGGAATGCTAACCAGGAAGGGTTTTAGCACACCACGTGACGCATCTGAACGAATCACGTTGTCAGAAATTGACACCAGCCAATGAAATGTTGTTTCTTGGTTTAAGACCCCTTTGTACTTTCAAGATTGGTTGCTGATACAAAGGAAATGACCATATTTGGATCCGATGAGATTATGCAGGAGAGACGGAGCTTTCCAACGATATCTCTGATGACATGATGCAAACAGCGGTCGTGGTACTTTATGTTACGTTAGAATGCTAACCTTTGGTGAAATTAGGAGAAAAATAGACAAACTATAGTAAAATAAACACCTAAATGTGTGTTTTGTACATTTTCCTTCCAAAAGCCTGAAAGAAAACATGTTATGGAATCAAAATAGCACAACATCTCCAAATGTACCAGTGCATGAAAAACTATGTTTTTGCCTGCCGTGTCGCCTTAAACTAGAAGAGTAGGACAAATAGTGAAGAAGCTTAATAGTTAAAAGAAAACGTTTAAAAAAGGTGTAAACAACAAAATGTATAGCCTCAATGTCCTGACATAGCTGCATAATGTAATAGTTGAATGGTTTCTGTCGCTGAAAGTAGGCTGAAGGAGTTAGATATATCAATGTAAGTAGTAGTGAATGAATGTGTATTAAGAAGAGAAAAGAAAGTAAAAAATGCTTTGAAAAGCATCAGAATATTTTAACTGCAAACTTTTGAACTAAAACCAAACCTCCATCAAACAGAAAATAATAGGCTAAGACAGTCTTTAAACTCCAGTCTGTGTGTTTGTGTTTGAGGTGACGACGTTATCAAACACCTGTGTGTGTGTAAGCCCAGAGAACAAAGGTTACCATGGTGACAACGTTATCAAACACCTGTCTACGTGAGCCCAGAGATCAAAGGTTTCCATGGAGATGTGCTGTAAAAGGAGAGCCTTTCCATTATTCTGAATGAGAAATAAACCTCTTACATTTCTAACTATAGTTTAAAAACGGTAGCTGCTTTCGGTAAAATGTCAACGCGTGAAGCATGTCAGGACCCTGACGAGCGTCGGAGTCTGCTTTTTGTACACTTTCGGGTCAATAATGTGGCATTTTTGGCAGATTTACTAAAGGTGTGCAGCTGCTGCTCTTGAGGAAAGATCTGGCTGGATTTACAAAGGGCCTTAATGGAGACATGTTGAAAGTTTTTGTCACGTCATGCCCTCAAGAGGCATTTTGTTTAATTTTTTTTTAAATATTCGGTTAACGCGACCTCTGCTCATGAGGCCTAAATGCAGCCCTGCTTACCTCTCAGGCTGTACCTGGACCTGCAGACCTGAACACTGCCATTCCAGTCAGTGTGGGACAGAAGAGTGTGGACAGATGAGCCGTGCAGATTGTGTTGTACCATGTGTTACTCAGTGGATTATTAAAGGTGGGGTAGGTAAGTTTGATAAACCGGCTCGAGTGCGCTAGAATTTGAAAATACACAACCGGAAAAAATGGATCCTATTTTGAGGCGTAGTCGTGGGGGAGAGGGTCTGCAGTTCGGTGGACTAAGGATTGCACCACTGCTTAATTTTTATTATTTTGTCATGAAAAATGATGTCCAAGGAGTGTAGGGTTTGGGAGTTATGGCAGGTTTAAAAAAATATATTTGGAAAAAGTTGAAAGTTTCCCATCATGTGCTGAAAAGGCTGAATATTTTGATATTTTCATGGTTTCTGTAGCTGAAAGTATGCTGAAGTTATTCGATGGCAAAAAACGTACGGAAGAACTTTAATAATATGAAGTTGAAGAATAAAGATTTGAAGAACTATAGTGAAATGCTGTAAACAGCATTCGCACTAATACGTTTTTTGACATGGAGGAGGAGGAATCTGTGATGTTGCCCTCTGTGTCGTAGTTGACAGAAACCGCTTTGAAGCGTGGCACAGATAAAGACAGAAAAAACTGATTTTTGTACATAATGTGTATATATATATATTTGTATTATATTTATAATAACACTTTTGCCTTATCAGAATGAAATCCCATGCTACCTCAATCAAACTTTCACATTATCATAGTGACATCCCATGTATATATTTCCAGCTTTTAAATGGTTTCGTTGTGTATGTTTGTGTTATGAAAAATAAAATCATTTTCAAAATCTGTTTTTACGTTTTTTTTGTGATTTTGGGTCCAAAATGTTCATATAATAGACGATCACTGCTCTAAACAAAGTCAAAAATCCTACATCCAAACGAAATAAATATAATTAATTATGATGAATACGTTAAGTCTTGTTCATTGTTTTTCACTTTTATTAAATGTTTGATATTTCCGGTGGAAATGGTGGACTATCGGACATTCAAAATGCAGCATATTTTCACTCTTACACACATATATTCTCATTTTACATACATACATTTTCACTCTTACAGAGGAAGAGCGATCTCCCTGTGTCTCTCTGTGTGCGGGGGATCACAGGAGGGGGGGGGGGAGAGCTGTGGAATGTGACTCCACACATTCCGATGGCCAATTAGTTTTAAACAAAGGGTCCCCAACATACAGTATAGGAAACATGGGGGGTTGCAACCAGGTGCAACAAGCAGTAAAGTGAAAAGTAATGTTCACAATCTACAGAATAAAATATATAATGAATTGAATTATGAGGGGTATGAATACACTAGATATCAGCCTGTGAGCAGTATGAACAGTGTGTTAATCGTTAATGTCAGATATGTACTAAGTAAATAGCCTACATTAATTTCATGATGGATTAAACCACATTTATTTCGTTAAAAATAAACAAAATGATTAAATGTAGGGTGAATTGCCCTAATGTGGAACATTTTTGTATTTCAGACTTCGGGAATATATTGCGACAAGAAGCCGATACAATAAATCAAAATCCAGTAACATTCTGAAATCCCCAGGATGTGTCAAACCAAAAGAGAACATGCAGATATTAAACTCATAAAATAAATGGTAGACATATTAGTACTCTTAGTGCCAAGTTGTCTCAGTCAATCTGTTTTCCTAATGTGGGACAGTTCTGTGCAAAATGTGGGACACTGAAAAGTCTATATTAAAAAGCCTCAGTCACCTTCATTCATGTAATAAAAAAATCTCAGGCCAGTATTCAAAGCTACAGTAAATGTGCAATACCATGCTATGTTACTATTTATAATGTTATTGTTGTTACAACAGAAGATGTTTTTATTTAAATTGAAGTTAAATGCATCAATCTGGTGCACTGAGGGCAACATTTGTAGATTTGTGGATACAGCTCTCAACACTCATATGAAACAGAACTGTTCTTACAATGTGTGTTGGAAGGTATTAAATTACTATGCATATTTTATTGTGTAAACACACAGCTGATCACCTGAGAGCTGCTGTTTCATTCAGAGTGTTTAAAAAAAACGACGGTCTGATTTCAACAACTCAATGTGTGATTATTATAGCAGTAATATTAGACACTAATAATACAGTACACTATTAACACTGTACATATTATTGTTTGCCCGTGGGATTAGGGTGATCGGTAGTGAGAGCCGCTGCATTTTCCTCCGGTCGGATGTGATATAAAAACAAAGCGATTATTTTTGTTGTTGTAAACTCACGTGGATTACATTTAGTGCATTCATTTCAACTCGCAAACATATGATACATTAAATGAATGCGAGGATGACGATCGAAAATCGTTTGTTTGACCCTGGATGCATTTCCTGATCTAAAAACATAGCGATGGTTTTGTACTTACGCCAACGTGAATTAAACATTATTTTGTTAAATAAAAACATGGTGATGTTTAGTAAATGATTACATGTCTCTTATTTAGCACAGAATATGATCCTATCCGTGACATATGGATCTTAACAAATATCCGCTATATCAGATACCTGTAGATCAGCTGTTTATTTCACATGAGTTTCAGTGTGGCAGCTTTTCACGGCTCCCCCTGGTGGATCCATGATCCATTGCTGCTGGTTTCATTATAATTAAATGTATTTATCAAGGGGGCGTTTCAAGTCCTGCGGGGGGTTTTACTTTTCAGCAGGGGCCCACCCCGTGCCGATCACGGACCCGCACGGGTAGGCGTCTGAAACGAAGCGCTACATCTGTATATCAGGTGACATTAAAATGAATATACCAAAAATACGCTGTATTAAACTTTCTGCCGTAACACTTTACTTCAATTTGCTTCAGTTCTAATCCGTCAAAATGACTGTCTGCTTTCAGATTTTTCCGTCATTGTTAGAAAAAATCCGTCATTGACGGAAAATATTCGGTTAACGCGACCTCTGCTCATGAGGCCTAAATGCAGCCCTGCTTACCTCTCAGGCTGTACCTGGACCTGCAGACCTGAACACTGCCATTCCAGTCAGTGTGGGACAGAAGAGTGTGGACAGATGAGCCGTACAGATTGTGTTGTACCATGTGTTACTCAGTGGATTATTAAAGGTGGGGTAGGTAAGTTTGATAAACCGGCTCGAGTGCGCTAGAATTTGAAAATACACAACCGGATCCTATTTTGAGGCGTAGTCGTGGGGGAGAGGGTCTGCAGTTCGGTGGACTAAGGATTGCACCACTGCTTTTTGCAGATGATTGGTTCTAATGGCTTCATCGGTCTGCGACCTTCAGCACTCACTGGATCGGTTCACAACCGAGTGTGAAGCAGCTGGGATGAGGATCAGCACCTCCAAATCTGAGGCCATGGTTCTCAGCAGGAAACCGATGGACTGTCCACTCCAAGTAGGGAATAAGTCCTTACCCCAAGTGAAGGAGTTCAAGTATCTCGGGGTCTTGTTCTCGAGTGAGGGAACAATGGACTGGAATGTACTGCAGTCGCTTTCCCGCACCGTAGTGACGAAAAGGGAGCTGAGCCAGAAGGCAAAGCTCTCTGTCTACCGGGCCATTTTCGTTCCTACCCTCACCTATGGTCATGAAGGATGGGTCATGACCGAAAGAACGAGATCGCGGATACAAGCGGCCGAGATGGGTTTTCTCCGCAGGGTGGCTGGTGTCTCCCTTAGGGATAAGGTGAGAAGTTCGGTCATCAGGGAGGGACTCGGAGTTGAGCCGCTCCTCCTTCGCGTCGAAAGGAGCCAGTTGAGGTGGTTCGGGCACCTAGTTAGGATGCCACCTGGGCGCCTCCATAGGGAGGTGTTCTCGGCACGTCCAGCTGGGAAGAGACCAAGGGGTAGACCCTAGACAGGTGGAGGGATTATATCTCTTCGCTGGCCTGGGAGCGCCTTAAATGCCATTTTCTTAATGTCTTTCATTTTTTGTGTTTCTTTTATTATCTTTTACTGTTTTGAAATGCCTTTGTCTGAATGTCTTTCATATTTGTAAAGCACCTTGAATTGCCTGGTGCTGAAAGGTGCTATATAAATACACTTGCCTTGCCTAAAGTAATGTACACAATCTACAGAATAAATATGTAGAATGAATTGAATGATGAATAAACAGTGAGGTGTATGAATACACTAGATCAGTGCTTCTCAAAGTGTGGTCCGCGGACCACTGGTGGCCCGAGAGCACCCCCTAGTGGTCCGTGAGTGTATTGGTAACATCTCACATTTTAAATAAATACATTTAAGTTGTTCGCACTCTCGCGGGAATATCTCCGCAATGGAACGAGCTTAAGTTTCACTTTCGATTGCATGATATAGCCCAGATAAGCACCTTCATCACACATGTTACCACTTGTTTGTATAATTTTCAGGCGATTTGTAAAAAATGTGTTTTTGGATATTTGTGGAGTTAGGTGGTCCGCGAGTGTTTTTTTATTGGTTAAGTGGTCCTTGGTATGAAAAAGTTTGAGAAACACTGCACTAGATATACACAGCAGCCTGAGAGCCGTATCAACAGTGTGTATGAATATGCTAAAATATATAAAGTATGAAAACGGTAAGCAGTGCAAGTATAGTATAACATATATGGATATTCATTTCATGATAAATATTGTGGAACGATGATGAAAAATGTGAAAAAAATGGAAGTGGCGACGTAAAACTGACACAAAACAACAACAAACTGTTGCCGAGCCAATTGGAGAGTTTCATGAGCAGCACGCGGTAAAAACCACAAATGAGCGCTCAGCTCGAGATACCAGCGAGTCGTTTCCCATTAAGCATTTTGCTTCCGCAGCCCGTGGAGAGGAACTGCGCCGCGCCTCGCTCTCCAGTCTGCGGGCGTCTTTGTCCCGAGGAGATTTCAACGTCTCATGTAGGCGAGCCTCCAGAGCAAGTCGGACAAAATGACTAACCATCATGCAACGCACTAGGAAGACGCTGATCGCAATTGTGCAGGTCTGCGTCGGTCTCGCTCAAACAAGCCTATTGGTTCCGTTAGTGTTTACTTCCTGCCTGTCTTCCTCTGCTGTTCCGTTAGTGTTTACTTCCTGTCTGTCTTCCTCTGCTGTTCTTGTTAGTGTTTACTTCCTGTCTGTTTTCTTCTGCTGCTGATTTTGCTGACGTCCAACGCTCTGAACGTTTCCCATTTCTCTAATTTCCCCTCCTCGACTCCTATCCTCGCGTCTTAGTCCCGCCCACAGGAGATGCGAGCGGAGGACTCGAGGAGGGGAACCGAGGAGAGAGGATGGGAAGCAGCAGGCGTGGAGTGGAGACAGTTGTTCGTCTGTCACCCGATCAGGGTGACAATGATGAACAAATAGAAGATGCGTGTGGTCTGATCAAGGGGGCCAGAATTTGTATGTATCTAATCCAATCACAAGATGGTATATCTTTTTTTTGGAATTGGTGACTGCATTGTATTTTATAAACTACATTTCAGGTTCATCACAAAAAAAGGACAATGATGTTGTCTGACTCGTCATCGGTATAGCTGCTATATTTACTTAGAGCATTTAAAAATATAAATGTAAAAAAATCACAAATTCGTTTTACTGACAATAATATTATTGGCACAAAGCGTAACGCACATTTATTTCAGGATTATCTCCTAGAACAGTGGTTCTCAACTGGTGGGTCGCGACCCAAAAGTGGGTCGCGGACCCGTTTGAAGTGGGTCGCAGATGTGTGAGTGAAAAAAAGAAAATAAGAAAACAAATTCCTTTTTTTTTTTGGGGAGAAATTTTTTTTTTTTTGAAGGCCCTGATTTTCTAACTCTGTGCATGCAGTAGGCGTTGGACTGAGAGTACCGGAGACCATAAACGGTTTTGAAAACTTCCGTCACGTATTGATCATCTTCTCAATAAAACATCTTTGCTGATGTTTTTTCGAGTCTTCTGGCCAATCAGAATCAAGATTGTTGCCGGAAGTCCCCACGGAGAATAACTTTGCGGTAGAACTATTCTTTATACATCCATGGGTACAACTTCAGATAAAAATGAACACATAATGAAATATGACCCCCGGTTTGATGATTGACAGATCACAGAACAATGGGGGCTATCTACCCTTACCCACAATTTAAAGTATTTCACACAGACTATCTCCTCTTTGCTCTTCTCTCTGTGTGGAGCAGCAAGTTCAGCTGTCAGAACAAAGTGAAAAACAAACAATGGCATAAAATATTATTAATATGTCGTAATACATCTATTTATTTTCTTCTCAGAGTGTACCAGAATGGGTAGTTTATATGTTAGTATTTCAAAAAATCTCCTGGGGGAGAATCCCCCCAGACCCCCCTTCTGGGGTTAGGTTTTCAGCATGTGTGCCTTTTTATGTTATACAGTTCAGCTTTGATTCCATCATCTCATTAAACCTTATTTAAAAGCATTATTTTGTTCTGTGAAGGGATATATGCACTGTACTTCACTTTAATTAATATTGTATGCTGCAAAGCGTATATATTACTGCAGGATTTTTTGTTGAATAGATTTGAGTGGTTCAAAATGTCAGGTCGCGATCTATTGACTAAGGAAAAAGTGGGTCCCGAGGCCTGACCAGTTGAGAACCACTGTCTAGAATATACCACAAAAGACAATAATCATCACAACCTTTGGAACGCTGTGTGCTAATGTAATCAGAATACCTTTATTAGTCCCACAGAGGGGAAATGTACGTTGTTACAGCAGAAAAAGAGCCACAGACAGCTTAATGTTACAGATGTTACATGCATTAAAAAGTATTAAAGACATAACATAGAACAGACAAAACAGAGCCATGTTAAAACAACGTGTTGATACGGCGTCTGCATTTGATCTGCTCTGAGAAATCACATTGTTTTTGTTTGTTTGTTCCACCTGTTTGAAATGTAAAAATGAACTATAATTCCTGTTTATGTTCTGCTCTGTGTCTTGTCTTTTAGCACATTGGACTACAACTGCATTTATTTGTGCTGCCATGTGTTGCATAATGACAATAAATGATCTCTGAATCCTTTAATCCTTTAAATAATGAACCTTCAGTTCTCTCCTGAAGGAGCACACTGATATAACTAACCTGCAGTCCAGTGTAATCCCCAGTGAGATGATAGTGAACTGTTCATGAACTTGTCATGAAAAGTTCATGAAATATTAGTGAACCATATTCATGAACAGCTCATAAACAGCTCATAACAAAGTTGATGAACTGTTCATGAAAGTGACATGAACATTAAATGGCACTAGGGCAGTTCATGAACTACTCATGAAACTCCTGTGCTGGAATGGTTCATGAACAATTCATGGAATATGGTTTTAGGCAGGTTCATGAACAATTCATGAAATGGAGTTTTCAGTGAGTAGGGATATTCAGTATTCAACCAAGAACATATCAAGAACTGTTCATAACAACTTCATGAACCATTCATGAACAGTTCATACCCAGTCACTGAATATAATTCAATGGCTGGCTATGAACTGTTCATGAACTGTTCATGAACCATTGACTGTGGGTCAATTGGCAACCATAGAAACAACAATTATGTCAATCACAATGGAACTTTACTCAAATTAACAAACAAACAAACATAAATGTATACAGGTGGAGCACTACAATTAATCCCATCACTATTTGAAGCAGTTCTTGACACTCAGCTGCACAAACAATGTTGTTACGGGTCCCAAAAGCTTGGGTACCACAGCAACAATAAATGATTTCTGTAGAAAACAGAAAAGTGCAGCAGCAATAATTATACACAGGATCCGGTTGATACACATGGTACACAGTTACATTCAAATAGCTGAACTTTACAAACATCACATTTCTCCATTTAAGTTATCTGTCTGTCAGTCAATTACTGTATCTCAAGGAGAAATTCAACATAGTCAATATAAATTATTACATTACATTGCATTTAGCTGCTTTTATCCAAAGCGACTTACAATAAGTGCGTTCGACCAACAAAATACAAACTTGAAGAAAACAGAATCATATAAGTACATCAGGTTTCATAGAGCAAAAACATTTCAAGTGCTACTCAACTGGCCCTTCAATAAGCCCTTTATTAGTAAGTGCTTTGTTAGTCATTATATCGCTCGAAGTGGAGTCGAAAGAGATGAGTTTTCAGTCTGCGCCGGAAGGTGTGTAAGCTTTCTGCTGTCCTGATGTCAATGGGGAGCTCATTCCACCATTTTGGAGCCAGGATAGCAAACCCACGTGTTTTTGCTGATGGGAACTTGGGTCCCCTTCGCAGCGAGGGTGCAGCGAGCCGTTTGGCTGATGCAGAGCGGAGTGCACGTGCTGGGGTGTACGGTTTAACCATGTCCTGGATGTAGGAAGGGCCAGATCCATTCGCAGCATGGTACGCAAGTACCAGTGTCTTGAAGTGGATTCTAGCAGTTACCGGAAGCCAGTGGAGGGAGCGGAGGAGTGGCGTGGTGTGGGAGCATTTAGGAAGGTTGAAGACCAGACGAGCCGCTGCATTCTGGATGAGCTGCAGAGGTCGGATGGCACATGCAGGTAGACCAGCCAGGAGGGAGTTGCAGTAGTCTAGGCGTGAGGTGACGAGAGCCTGGACCAGAACCTGCGTCGCTTTCTGGGTCAGCTGGGGACGCATCCTCCTGATGTTGTAAAGCGTGTATCTGCAGCAGCGGGTTGTAGCAGCTATGTTTGCAGTGAAGGACAGGTTGTTATCTATAAACACATAACGCTATCAAATAATACTTTCTATCAATATATCTATCTTTACCAAATATAACATATTATGGAGATCACAAAAATACACTGTCAATGTTAATAAACAAAAAACAAGGCAATGTGCCTGCAAGACTGCACTCAGGTAAACATAACATATTACCCGTGCGCAGCAGCTAACCTGCCTGCGAGCCTTCGCTCAGGTCACATTTACCCAGGTGCGGCTGAAGCCCGCGAAAATGGCCTCTATTGTTGACGACAGTTTAGTATTTTTAAAATACCGTTACTATGTCAAACATGCTCAAAACCTTCTGACACACTCTCCTAAACATCTCCAACATCATATATAATTCACACAAGTTAACATCGATCATTTTCATCATGTACTGACCTGTAGAAAACAGAAAAGTGGAGCAGCAATAATTATACACAGGATCCGGTTGATCGTCTGGATTGCTTCTGAGGAGGGGGTGGAAGTGTCCCCCCTAAAATAACCCAGATGTCACCGCTCACCTGCCAAAGGTTCCACCTTGGCGCTACTTACTCGTACTGCTTCTCAAACAGTACAGATAAACCATAAAATGATATGAATGTCACCAAAATAAATACAGATAATGTTCAGTTTCAAATTCACTATTGTTTTGTTTTAAGATTAAAAGTTTTAAAAAAGAAAGAAATGTTCAAATAGTAGATGAATATTCAAGAGGTCTTTAAAAACATCACACTGATCATCAAAAGTTCATAAAATGCTCATGAATATTCCAAAATATTCTGAACTTGCCACAATCATCCACAATTCATGAAATGCTCATAGTCATGAAAAGTTCATGAAATACTCATGCAAACTTTCTGGGGTTTTAATTATAATGTTGTGATTGGCTGGATCATGAAAAGTTCATAAATTGCTCATAAAAGTCTGTCATGAGCAAAACAGGAACTTTATGTGAATGAACAATGTTCTTAAAAATTTCATGAACTGCTCTTTAAAATGGTTCATGAGCATTTTAAGAATTTTGGTTCATGAACACGACAAGTGAACATATAATGAGTTGTTCATGAATGTTTCATGAGTGCTCATGAACAGCTCATAAAGTCATGAACTCCATCTCGCAGGGGATGCTAACTATCAGTGAGGCTCATAGGGGATCACGATTTCAAAGTGAATTCCCAACATGCTCCATGTCTTATAATGTCAGTCAACATCATTCTCCCAATATGACTTCTATTCTTTGTCTGTGAGTTTCTGTTGTGGGTGTTTAACAGTTTTAAGGATTCAGTCCATGTTATGAAATGTGTCAGGAGCGCTAATTCATTCAGCAGTCTTCCTGTTTTTCAGTCAAGCTAACTTTGTTCCTCGTAATGACCCACCTCTACTGTGTGACTCATGCATGCTGTTTAATCACCACCAGGGTGAGTCACTTAGCTTCTCGTCTCATTTATTGACAGCAATTCTCCTGGACAGACAAATAGAGGGGTCTTAAAAGAATCCCACTGTGAATGTGGATCAAGTAAAAAGTTGTAAATGTACAAAACAAACTCACCAAAGCGTGCATTCAGCAGCTGGATGGGAGTTTTCAAAGATTTATGAAGCTCTAAAAGAACCTTGAATTATTTGTTTTAACTTCTATGTCATAAATTAAGAAACACATTTCAATCCAAAGCTGTGGTAGTCATTTTAACTTCCAAGTAATGGTAACAGATTGCTGAGAAAAATCAAAACGTGTCGCCAAAACTGTGATCTTCCTTCATTCTTTGGCCATAAATGTTCATTCTAGATTTGATTAGAGAGTTGGTTTTCTGTGAGGAAATGTGATAAATGATGTTGAACTCCCTGGGGAGCTTCTGAAACACTTGAAAAACAGGAGTTTTCTGTACCATGTTAAATGTTTTTGTTGTTAATTATAGATTGTGTAACTGTCAGAGTGGTGTGTTGCTGTCTGCTCCCAGTATCTGCCATGTGTTTGGAGTTCCAGCCGTGCCATACTCCAGCCCACAGATGACCATTAAAGGTGGGGTAGGTAAGTTTGAGAAACCGGCTCGAGATACAGTTTTTGTTATATTCCATGGAATGCTCTTAACATCCCGATAGCAATGAATATCTTAAGTGCTTTGACAAAAAATCCATAAAATAATTTCATCTGTGGAAGCCGTAGTACTGTAAAAAGCATGACCAATCATTTTAGCCGGCCCGGCAAAAATAACTGGATTGCCTACCTGCCTGTCAGCCTTCCATCTGTGCACAAACTTACCTCGTGCCCTCATTGGTCATGTGCGCATTCGTGGGTGTTGGAGGAGGGGCTCTGTAAGGAAGTGGCAGATTTTTTCCGGTTCCATCCATCTTCTCCCGCTTATCCGTGGTCGGGGCGCGGGGGTAGCAATTCCAGCAGAGAGCCCCAAACTTTCCTTTCCCTGGCCACATCAACCAGCTCTGACTGGGGGATCCTAAGGCGCTCCCAGGCCAGCGAAGAGATATAATCCCTCCACCTGTCTAGGGTCTACCCCTTGGTCTCTTTCCAGCTGGACGTGCCTGGAACACCTCCCTAGGGAGGCGCCCAGGTGGCATCCTAACTAGGTGCCCGAACCACCTCAACTGGCTCCTTTCGACGCGAAGGAGGAGCGGTTCAACTCCGAGTCCCTCCCGGATGACCGAACTTCTCACCTTATCCCTAAGGGAGACACCAGCCACCCTGCGGAGAAAACCCATCTCGGCCGCTTGAATCCGCGATCTCGTTCTTTCGGTCATGACCCATCCTTCATGACCATAGGTGAGGGTAGGAACGAAAATGGCCCGGTAGACAGAGAGCTTTGCCTTCTGGCTCAGCTCCCTTTTCGTCACTACGGTGCGGGAAAGCGACTGCAGTACATTCCAGTCCATTGTTCCCTCACTCGAGAACAAGACCCCGAGATACTTGAACTCCTTCACTTGGGGTAAGGACTTATTCCCTACTTGGAGTGGACAGTCCATCGGTTTCCTGCTGAGAACCATGGCCTCAGATTTGGAGGTGCTGATCCTCATCCCAGCTGCTTCACACTCGGTTGTGAACCGATCCAGTGAGTGCTGAAGGTCGCAGACCGATGAAGCCATTAGAACCAATCATCTGCAAAAAGCAGTGGTGCAATCCTTAGTCCACCGAACTGCAGACCCTCTCCCCCACGACTACGCCTCAAAATAGGATCCGGTTTATCAAACTTACCTACCCCACCTTTAATAATCCACTGAGTAACACATGGTACAACACAATCTGTACGGCTCATCTGTCCACACTCTTCTGTCCCACACTGACTGGAATGGCAGTGTTCAGGTCTGCAGGTCCAGGTACAGCCTGAGAGGTAAGCAGGGCTGCATTTAGGCCTCATGAGCAGAGGTCGCGTTAACCGAATATTTTCCGTCAATGACGGATTTTTTCTAACAATGACGGAAAAATCTGAAAGCAGACAGTCATTTTGACGGATTAGAACTGAAGCAAATTGAAGTAAAGTGTTACGGCAGAAAGTTTAATACAGCGTATTTTTGGTATATTCATTTTAATGTCACCTGATATACAGATGTAGCGCTTCGTTTCAGACGCCTACCCGTGCGGGTCCGTGATCGGCACGGGGTGGGCCCCTGCTGAAAAGTAAAACCCCCCGCAGGACTTGAAACGCCCCCTTGATAAATACATTTAATTATAATGAAACCAGCAGCAATGGATCATGGATCCACCAGGGGGAGCCGTGAAAAGCTGCCACACTGAAACTCATGTGAAATAAACAGCTGATCTACAGGTATCTGATATAGCGGATATTTGTTAAGATCCATATGTCACGGATAGGATCATATTCTGTGCTAAATAAGAGACATGTAATCATTTACTAAACATCACCATGTTTTTATTTAACAAAATAATGTTTAATTCACGTTGGCGTAAGTACAAAACCATCGCTATGTTTTTAGATCAGGAAATGCATCCAGGGTCAAACAAACGATTTTCGATCGTCATCCTCGCATTCATTTAATGTATCATATGTTTGCGAGTTGAAATGAATGCACTAAATGTAATCCACGTGAGTTTACAACAACAAAAATAATCGCTTTGTTTTTATATCACATCCGACCGGAGGAAAATGCAGCGGCTCTCACTACCGATCACCCTAATCCCACGGGCAAACAATAATATGTACAGTGTTAATAGTGTACTGTATTATTAGTGTCTAATATTACTGCTATAATAATCACACATTGAGTTGTTGAAATCAGACCGTCGTTTTTTTTAAACACTCTGAATGAAACAGCAGCTCTCAGGTGATCAGCTGTGTGTTTACACAATAAAATATGCATAGTAATTTAATACCTTCCAACACACATTGTAAGAACAGTTCTGTTTCATATGAGTGTTGAGAGCTGTATCCACAAATCTACAAATGTTGCCCTCAGTGCACCAGATTGATGCATTTAACTTCAATTTAAATAAAAACATCTTCTGTTGTAACAACAATAACATTATAAATAGTAACATAGCATGGTATTGCACATTTACTGTAGCTTTGAATACTGGCCTGAGATTTTTTTATTACATGAATGAAGGTGACTGAGGCTTTTTAATATAGACTTTTCAGTGTCCCACATTTTGCACAGAACTGTCCCACATTAGGAAAACAGATTGACTGAGACAACTTGGCACTAAGAGTACTAATATGTCTACCATTTATTTTATGAGTTTAATATCTGCATGTTCTCTTTTGGTTTGACACATCCTGGGGATTTCAGAATGTTACTGGATTTTGATTTATTGTATCGGCTTCTTGTCGCAATATATTCCCGAAGTCTGAAATACAAAAATGTTCCACATTAGGGCAATTCACCCTACATTTAATCATTTTGTTTATTTTTAACGAAATAAATGTGGTTTAATCCATCATGAAATTAATGTAGGCTATTTACTTAGTACATATCTGACATTAACGATTAACACACTGTTCATACTGCTCACAGGCTGATATCTAGTGTATTCATACCCGTAAGAACAGTTCTGTTTCATATGAGTGTTGAGAGCTGTATCCACAAATCTACTAATTTTGCCCTCAGTGCACCAGATTGATGCATTTAACTTCAATTTAAATAAAAACATCTTCTGTTGTAACAACAATAACATTATAAATAGTAACATAGCATGGTATTGCACATTTACTGTAGCTTTGAGTGTATGCTAGATTAATGTTCATGGACTTTAGCTCAGCTTTTAATACTATTCTTCCCCAAATCATGTTAAAAAAGCTCAAACAGATGGATGTGAACCCTTACTTAATCAGATGGTATCACTCCTTCCTAACTGAAAGACAGCAGCAGGTGAAAGTGAACTCGACCCTCTCTGACACACAGGTCATAAGCACAGGGGCACCGCAAGGCTGCGTTAGCTCGCCTCTTCTCTTCACACTCTACACAAATGAGTGTAGGAGTCAGCACACACACAACCACATTATAAAGTTCTCTGATGACACAGCCATACTTAGTTTACTGACTAGAGACTCAGACATTTCTCTTTATAAACTTGAGATTGAAGAGGTTGTGAAGTGGTGTGAGGCGCACAACCTGGTGTTACATGTTAAAAAAACAAAGGAAATGATCTTTGACCCCAAGTCAGTAGGTGATCACAGCCCCGTCCTTATCAACAGGGAGGGAGTTGAGCAGGTTACACGTTTTAAATATTTGGGGATTTATTTTGATGCTCAGTTAGGCTGGGCCCATCAGGTGGATCAGGTATGCTCAAAGATAAGCCAGCGCCTGTATTTTCTGCGTCGGCTCAGGGTTCATGGAGTGGATAAATGCATCATGTTAATGTTCTACAGGGCAGCAATTGAGTCTATTATTCGTTATGGCATCACAACATGGTTTGGTAACTTGTCAGTTAAATCTAAATCACAACTCCAGAGCTTGATAAAAAGGGCTGGAAAAATAATTGGCATGCTTCCACCATCCTCTCTTCAGGAGATATTTGAGGAGATGGTGAGAAAGCAAGGCCGTAAAATCACATGCGACCCCAAACACATCCTGTATAGAGAGTTTGAGTTGCTGCCCTCGGGCAGAAGGTATAGATTACCAAACTGTAAATTGAACAGGTATAAGTTTTCCTTTGTTCCGCTGTCAATCAAACTGCTGAACAGTCAGAAATAACTGTGATTATGCTGTGTTAGGAGTTGTTGGGAGGTGCAATGTTTACAGTGTAGTTTGTGCAATCGAGAAGGTTAAATAGGGGAAGTGCATTGTGTGTAAATATGGACACAATAGGGATATGTGCAATTTGACGGACACTATGCATAGGTGAAATAGGGAAAGTGCAATATTGATTTGTGTATGAATACAATAGGGGAAAGTGCAATATTTGATTTATGTATAAATACAATAGGGAAAAGTGCAATATTTGATTATGTACAGTATGAATGCAATAGGGAAAGTGCAATTTGACTATGTATGTGCAATAGGGAAATTTCGGTACCTGTATGTTTCTTTGCCATGTGATATATGTGATCTCTGTTCTGTATCTATGACTGATTGACCTGAATGTTTTTTATGTGTATTATCTCGATGCCCAAGACAAATTTCTCCTAAGGGAGACAATAAAACTCTATCTAATCTAAACAACCCCGCAAACGATAACGGGTCCCAAGGTGGATAGATCTGCAAACCGAGCGCTCTGGGGGGATCAAACAGCTCCGTACGATCATTTTCTGATAACGATGAAATAGCCCCGCCTCCCTCTCCCCACGTCTCCTGCTGGGCTGTCAGAAGAGGGGGAGGAAAAGAGAGGCAGGCACCGTTTATTATTCATATATTATTATACAGAGAACAGAGTCGTTATCAATTTGTTTTAAAGCTCAATAAATAACAAAGAAGACCTCTGACCGGCACTTTTCTAATTTTGTCCGGAAGATTTAAACTTTAACGGACATGTGGACTGGCGAAAAAAATGTTAACGGAAACTCTGCCGCACGGTTCCCTCGTCCCTTGGAAGAGGCGGAGAGGTGGGTGTTTTTCATCTGCTGGTGGACTACCGGAGATATATACAGCAGCAGAACACGCCGTCCACCGCGGAGAATAAACAGAAGGGCAACCATGGCAACCATGCTCCGGGGTCTTCTTCACTGCTTTTGATGTATTTTGTGGTGGCAGCAGCGCCACTTACAGGCCTGGCATATGTACTCAACGTTTCCAGCACATTTCCAGCGGTCTCGTGTGAACGGACACGTTAATGAATCGAATGCGCGTGAACGGAAGACTTTTTTGCGTTTGCGTATGCGTTTTACCCATAGACTGTATATATAAATGGACGTAGGGTCCGTGACGTCACCCATAGGAATCTGCAGAGTTGCCGTGAAGCCCTTAGTAGGCGGAGTCGGCCACTAACGGCTCGACAGTGACGTCAGAGTTCAACTCTCGCCTGTTCCAGCCTGCTCCAAATAAGGGCAAAGAGGCATTTTACGTTTCTAAGGTAAGCGGACATAAAACTATTCAGCAAAACTATAAATAATAATCTAAGTTGAGTTTTTAGCATAATACTTCAGAATCTTAAAACCCCTTAATGTTTGTATGCAATTGTGCTAAATTCAACACTGGAATCAAGCAAATATTAATATGTTTGCATGACATTAGTTATTTGTATTTTGATATCACTTAATTATACGTTTAAGTCAAGCTAAGGTACATGTGATGGTAGCTAGTTAGTGCTCTTACCTGTGAGGCCTCCTCCAAACAGCATAATAACCAGACTGTATCATTAAAACTAAGTACCAGTTCTAGATCCTTGACTTTAGACAAACAATTCAAAAGACAACATGTATTTAAAGACCAATCTTTATTTGAATGTGCCTCTTAACCTGATATATTAGTTATACAGTAATAGTATTGACAATCTAAAAAAACTGAGCAACTCAACAGTCAACTTTATGTTTCTTATTGTCTAAAGCATTTATTATTTTCATTTCCCCCCTCTCATATTCAGTGTGGACGGATTGAGACAGCATGGTGTCCAGAGAACTGCAGAGACTTCAGGGAGAAACCTCCGTGTGATGGACGTCCAGTCTGTTGGTGTGGAGAGGACTGAGGGTCTTTCCTCAGCGAGGAGGACCAGGCCTGATAGAGGAGCCCATGCTGGGCAAAGCTGATACCAACTGCACAGGCCTAGTCTGTCACGTTAGTTGACTAAATGTGTTTACTTATAAATGTAATAGGTTTACACCTTCTGTCCATATGTGCTTTTTATTTAAAACATTTGATTAACTTTTGGTTCACATTTCAGTAAATTGTATTTGTATTTGCACTCCTTTCGTCCATTATTCTTACTGAAAATGTTAGATTACACATTCACATCTGACTGAAGATTGGCCCCATTTATCTGTGACGTTGCAAACTCTGCGGGACAAGGCACAAGCAATGTGAAGCTCATAAAGTGAGGCAAATAGAAATAATCAGCTGATGGAGTGTCTCATAACATCAGCTTTTAATGTTCCTCTTGGATGCTCTTCTTGACCCTCAGAGAAGGAGAAAATGTTGTGTCTTTCAGGCATGTCCTTTCCTAACAAAAATGACAGGAAACATAAAACATATTATTGCAGAACAAGTGTGTTATTTACAGGGTTCTTACACCTTTTCCAAAGTCAAATTCAAGCACTTTTTAAGCATTTTCAAGGTGCATTTTCCAGCTTTTCAAGCATCTTACAGCTGTTGTAAATTACATATTTATATACACATACTCAAATGATTATGTCCCTACCTCACATTAAATCAGATGTTCTTTATGCTATAAACAACCAAATGTGTGTTTCGTGATAGCATTCTACACGAGGATGAACAATTAAAGAAAAGAAAACTAAGTTTAATATTTCAAAATTAGTGATCTGTACGTAGACTGGGCCTCCCATATAACCTGGCTGAGCCGATATACAACAATCAGCCAAATAACTTTTCAATACATTATTGATTAATTGTTGAGGTACTTTTAGGTTGGTAGTGAACGCAAGTCAGAGGTACATGGTGTACTTCTACTCCACTGCAGTTCAGAGGTACATGGTGTACTTCTACTCCACTGCAGTTCAGAGGTACATGGTGTACTTCTACTTCTCTACAGTTCAGAGGTACATGGTGTACTTCTACTCCTCTACAGTTCAGAGGTACATGGTGTACTTCTACTGCACAACGGTTCAGAGGTACATGGTGTACTTCTACTCCACTACAGTTCAGAGGTACATGGTGTACTTCTACTGCACTACATGTATTTAACACCTTTAGTTAATTCACAGATGTGGATGAATGATGTGAAATATAATCAAGTGTTGAATCAGACTTTAGTTCCACCTGGAGTAAATCCACAAGCTCCCCTGCAGTCTACAAAGTCATTCAGACTAGCTGCACCTTCACCAGCTCTGAGAACACTTTCATGATCAATCATTATAAAACATATCATATATATTATTCTGAAATGGACCAATCTGTACAATCACTACTTTTACTGTCGCTACTTTCACTATATTTTGATGAGAATACTTTTCTACTTTCACTTGAGGAACATTTTGAATGCAGGACTTTTACTGTAACAGAGTATTCCTACACTCTGGTACTTCTACTTTTACTAAGTACAAGATCTGAGTACTTCTACTTTTACTCAAGTACAAGATCTGAGTACTTCTACTTTTACTAAGTACAAGATCTGAGTACTTCTACTTTTACTCAAGAACAAGATCTGAGTACTTCTACTTTTACTCAAGTACACGATCTGAGTACTTCTACTTTTACTCAAGTACAAGATATGAGTACTTCTACTTTTACTAAGTACAATATCTGAGTACTTATAATTTCACTACAAGATCTGAGTACTTCTACTTTTACTCAAACAATATCTGAGTACTTGTACTTTTACTTAAGTACAACATCTGAGTACTTATTCCACCTCTGGTAGCGTATTAGCCTGAATTGTAGCCACAAAATCACGCAGAGACTCACAATGGTAACAAGTGGAAAATAATATTTACAAATGTGTCCAATGATTTTAGGTAATGTTGACTACTCAAGACTCCTGACTTATACATCTTCAAAGGAAGACTGTGTTCATTC
The DNA here is from genome assembly GCF_902827115.2 of Pseudochaenichthys georgianus. Classification (NCBI taxonomy): domain Eukaryota; kingdom Metazoa; phylum Chordata; class Actinopteri; order Perciformes; family Channichthyidae; genus Pseudochaenichthys; species Pseudochaenichthys georgianus. The sequence goes on from NC_047512.1 coordinate 36,404,983, forward strand.
TACAATTACATGGGATTAAAACAAAATGTAGTTTTACTTGTATAATACTTCAATTTTATATAAAAAAAATATTTTCATCTGTTTTCAAATAAAGAAAGTATTGGCTTTCAAAATATTAAACTTGTTTCGGCAAATTCAGATGATAAATACAACTTTGAAGCTTCGGCATAATTACAAGCGGAGAACGGACTAATTTAACGTCACAGAAAGCATAACAACAGCCGGTGTTTCTTGTGAGTGTTTCCCCGGTACACAAACGCAAAAATACACAAACACACTCGCGAGCTTCCCCCAGACCAGTAATACAAACGAAAATATGTCTTCGGGTCAATGTGACTGATTTCGATAGAGCAAGTCACATTTGGTTTAGGCACGAAACATACCAGTAGAAATACATTGCTTTCAAAATCGCTCTGTGTCGAATCAATAGATTATATTTCATGACTATAACACGAAATGCCGTGAGTGCTTCATCCTCTGAACACCACACGATGGCGACTGTAACGCACATACCATAGGTACGCTCCTCTGAAATGATTGTCCCCTGCAATTATTATTATCCTTCAATCGAGTTTGCTATTCAGCTCGCTAACGTTAGCTTAAACAAATGTAACATGCAACGTTAGCCTAATCTAAAATGCTCTTCTACGGCGTACCTTTCATGTTGCTCGTCAGCGCAGACTCTCGCATCGTTATTTGTTGCAAACTTTGCAGGAGGCTACTCGTGGGCTTGACCCTACTCTTAGCCATGGCTTGCATTTGTCTTCTGCTAGCCAACGCTCATTGAAACGGCAACCTCCTGGCACACTGTCATCTATCACTCCCATCACGTAACACAAACACTTGCAGGTCGCGTGCATAGCGCGGGAAGGCCGCAGCGGAGCTGTTTTATGTAGAAGCGAAGCAATTATTTTCTTTTAATCTAAAAAGCGAACTATTCAGTCAGACAGCAATTTTTTGTAGAAGTAAAGCATTTACAATTTCAAGCATTTTCAAGGATTTCAAGCACCCGTACGAACCCTGTATTTATGAAAGCGGTGTGTTTGTGTGTTTAGGGGCTGTAGATATAATTATTTTGTAATTGTAATGGTTTTGTTTTTTTTAACAGTCAGCAATCAGATTATGAATGAACAGTATGAAGTTAATCAACATTGAAATATATGTTATTATCAAAATAATATTTAACTGTTACAAAACGTAGTGCAACTGTAGAAGCTTGCTCTGTTGTCTCACTGAAATAATCACTTTTACCACGTTTTTACAGACAATATTGAGAGATAAATAGTAGCAGTTCTCACTGTGTTAAATATCTTTGCCTTCAATACATTAAATTAGAAAGCTGACAAAGTCATATTGCTAAATATCTAAAATGTAACTTTTTGCATGGAATAAACCCTCAACTTAACTGATGTGTAGGTGATCTAGTATTTAGTATTGTTTATTGGAATGTATATCAGTGTATTCAAGTCAATACTTCATTCATTTAAACCAATATCTTTCTTGATTCTTTGTACAGTATGAATAAAATCACTAAGCCACCAGGGTGGGAGGAGGGGGGTCAGGAGGACGGGACTGAACTGACCGCCCAGGGGCACGGCAGAGGACCAGGAAGGGGTCTCGGGCGGGCGGCCCGGGGGTAAGGCAGAGTCCAAAAAGGGGGACTCGGGCGGACGGCCCGGGGGCAAGGCAGTGGATCAGGAAGGGGTCTCGGGCAGACGGCCCGGGGGTAAGGCAGAGTCCAAAAAGGGGGACTCGGGCGGACGGCCCGGGGGCAAGACAGAGTCCAAGGTGGGGACCATGGAGGGGCGAAGGCAGCGGCAGGAAGAGTCAGGGGGCCGGGCCCGAGGGTGAAGACCAGACAGCTCCGCAGGCCGGGCAGGAAGGCGCTGACGGGACAGCGCCGGAGGCCGGGCATGACCCGGTGTCGGAGCTGGTGGGACAGGCCTCGGCAGGATCCCCCACGGAATAGGACCAGGACACGGGATTGGCAGGACCCCCGGCAGGAGAGCAGTCGGCGGGGCCTCCAACAGCACAGGACAAAGGGTTGGCAGGACCCCCGGCAGGAGCGCAGACGGCGGGACCCCCAACGGGACAGGACAAAGGGCCGGCAGGACCCCCGGCAGGAGAGCAGTCGGCGGGGCCTCCAACGGCACAGGACAAAGGGTTGGCAGGACCCCCGGCAGGAGAATAGTCGGCGGGACCTCCAACGAGACAGGACAAGGAGCTGGCAGGACCCCCGGCAGGAGAGTAGACGGCGGGACCCCCAACGGGACAGGACAAAGGGTTGGCAGGACCCCCGACAGGAGAGTAGACGGCGGGACCCCCAACGGGACAGGACAAAGGGTTGGCAGGACCCCCGACAGGAGAGTAGTCGGCGGGGCCTCCAACGGCACAGGACTAAGAGTTGGCAGGACCCCCGGCAGGAGAGCAGTCGGCGGGACCTCCAACGGCACAGGACATGGGGTTGGCAGGACCCCCGGCAGAAGAGTAGTCTGCGGGACCTCCAACGGCACAGGACCTGGGGTTGGCAAGACCCCCGGCAGAAGAGTAGTCTGCGGGACCTCCAACAGCACTTCAGTAGGGACTTTAGATGGGACTAGAGAAGGGACTAGGAAAGTGACCTGAGGAGGGACTAGGGAAGGGACTAGAGAAGGGACTACAGAGGGGACTAGAGAAGGGACCATAGGAGGAACTAGAGAACGAAACTCGAGAGGAGACGCGAGAGGGGAACTAGAGAGGGGACTTGAGGAGGGACTAAAGGAGGGAACTGGAGAGGGGACTCCAGAGGGGACTAGAGGAGAGACTAGAGGAGGGACTAGAGAAGGGAACTTGAGAGGGGACTCGAGAGGCGAACTAGAGAGGGGACTCGAGGAGGGACTAGAGGAGGGACTAGAGGAGGGACCAGTGGAGGGACTAAAGGAGGAAACTGGAGAGGGGACTCCAGAGGGGACTAGAGGAGGGACTAGAGGAGGGACTAGAGAAGGGAACTTGAGAGGGGACTCGAGAGGCGAACTAGAGAGGGGACTCGAGGAGGGACTAAAGGAGGGACCAGAGGAGGGAACTCGAGAAGGGACTCGAGAGGGGACTCGGGTAGGAACTTGAGAGGAGACTCGAGAGGTGACTTGAGAGGGAACTCGAGAGGTGACTTGAGAGGGAACTCGAGAGGAGACTCGAGAGGTGACTTGAGAGGGAACTCGAAAGGAGACTCGAGAGGGGACCTGAGAGGGAACTCGAAAGGAGACTCGAGAGGGGACCTGAGAGGGAACTCGAGAGGAGACTTGAGAGGGGACTCGAGAGAGGACCTGTAAGGGGACTTGAGAAGAGACTCGAGATGGGACTTGAGAAGAGACCTGAGAGGGAACTCGAGAGGAGACTTGAGAGGTAACTTGAGAGGAGACTCGAGAAGAGACTCGAAAGGGGACCTGAGAGGAAACTTGAGAGGGGACTTGAGAGGGGACTTGAGAGGTAACTCGAGAGGAGACTCGAGAGGTAACTCGAGAGGAGACTGGAGTGGTGACTTGAGAGAGTTGGTTCGCCAACAGAACACGGGGGGCTGGAGTCGGCCGGTATGCTGACTGGACTCGTGGAGCTGGCGTCGGCTGGAGAGCCAGCAGGAGACGGGGTGCTGGAGTCGGCCGGTATGCTGACAGGACTCGGGGAGCTGGCGTCGGCTGGAGAGCCAGCAGGAGACGAGGTGCTGGAGTCGGCCGGTATGCTGACAGGACTCGGGGAGCTGGCGTCGGCTGGAGAGCCAGCAGGAGACGAGGTGCTGGAGTCGGCCGGTACGCCGACAGGACACGGGGAGCTGGCGTCCGCCGGAGACGAGGGGCTGGAGTCGAAACCATGGCTGTTGGGGCCAGGACTGAGGCTGGAACCATGGCTGCAGGGGCCGGCACTGGAGCCGGAACCATGGCTGTTGGGGCTCGGGCTGCTAGCCTGGCCTTGCGACGACTCCTCTTAGCAGCCGCCTGAATACTCCGTGGACCTCCATAAGCCAGACGAGTTCCGGAATACGACTCCTGGACAGGAGCAGGAACTGGGGCAGAAGCACGGGTTGACTTCAGGCGGAACCCACCAAGGTGTATGGTGCCAGATTGGGAATTGGGAGACATGGAGCTAGCATGCCTAGGGCTAGCAGGCCGGGAATCACATGCTTGAAGGAAGTCCAAAATCCAGTCAGGTAAGAACTCAACGAAACATGGTTTCTCTGCTGCCAACCGGAGCGCCTCTACCAGAGCGGCCCTCTTCTGCCGAACACTGGACGCTCCCTTCCACCAATCGAAGCAGCAAGCCAGATAGAAGGTTAAATGCTGCAATTCAACCTCCCATGGATCATCTGCTGGGTCCATTTGTGGTCAGGTTGTAATGTTACGATGTGTGAAGCAGGTAGGACCCAAATGCAGATTTACGTGAAATTCCTTTATTTCAAGGCTATAAGGACAATGACAGAACAGAACACTCACCGTGGACAAGCCAATACACAAGACAACCCGACAAAGAGAGACAGAAAACCCAGAACTTAAATACACCCAGGACTAATCACATAAACACGAGACAGGTGAGGAGGGAGGAGAAAACACATAGGTACCAGGTGAACACAATTGGGTAATCAGAGAGGGAAACCGACAGAAAGGAAACAGGCAGGAAACGGGGGTGAACACTTTACAAAATAAAATAGGAAACCCAAAGATAGAAAAGGACACGAAAAATACCAACAGACAAATCCTAACACTACCTACATAATAAAATATCTCTAAATTACAAGGATGTAACTTTATTTTATCAACCTCAAACAGAAGCCGTTTGTTCAACAGTATTATCCCACTTAACACTTGTCTATTTCGTTTTAACCTTTATATATACAGTCTATGATTTTAACTTGGAGGCTACAATTAGCATCGTTAGCACCGATGTAGCTACCACTAGCTTACATGCTAACCCAAGCCTTACCATTCATTACGTAGCTGATTAAAATCATTAACACATAAATAAAGGACTCGAATTGTACTTACCGCATTCATGCACCGTCTGTTTTAACCGCAGAGCGAGTCACAATAGTCCGATATATAAGCATGAAGAACAAACAACCACGGCCGGCTACAAGTTGTGTTTCCTGGATGAGCTGAGCAGGCAGAGTCCCTGTAGCTTCACGGAGCAGCTAGCAGAGAGACAAGAAGCTAACAGCGGCAGGCACTTGACAGAGCCGTCACTCAATGTGACCACGCCCTAATTGATGCACAAACTTTAAGACCTAATATAAATAAAAGGGTCGCGTTTGAAAACAATTCACTCACAGATCCATAATCATGAAGGTGGAATCTAACTATATCGATAATAAAATGTATGGAGCCAGGGGTAGAAACATGTTTTTTTCTGCTGTAAAATTGGGCATTTTAACATGGGGGTCTATGGAAATTGCTCCTTTCTGCAGCCATTGCCTATCGGCCAATATATGAACTGCAGTGTGTGGCACTTCCGTATTGGCTTCCCGGCTCTTCCCCAGAGTTTGCCGCTTGGTTTTACCGTATGCGTCCTCGTGGGGCCAGGGTCTCAGCCCCTGCCTGATATTGGCCCTGCTGTGCAGCTATGAGAACCGGCCAACAGATCCGGCTGTTATGATTCTCAACATGAATATTTAATGGCCGTCTCTCCACAAACACAGAGCAGTCTGGATGTTTGGACAAATGTGAGGATGGCATGGTAAACCACAGCCGTGTCAACACTAGTTTGTATTTTCCAGCTGAGAGCCAGTACTGTGGTCACTCTCAGATGCAGTCAGGGCAGTCATGATGTATGTAATACACATTAAGAGGTTATATTTCTCTCTAACCCTCCTGTCATGTTCCTTTCTCCCCCCATACCTTGGTGTTTCTGTTCAAATTTGACCGGTCTGTTTAAACTGCTCTTACATTTACGCAAAAAACGTTTATCATCACCACATTTTATTGAACACCCTTTTCAGCTGTAAACAATGTATCAAACTACTGGTTTACATGAATAGTAAATAAACAAAGAATACACATCATTTACCGTAAAAAAAATCAAAACAAAGAACATATTCACACGACAATAACACCAATTCAGTCAGACAACTCACGTGTTTCTTAATATGTTTATTAGAAGCAGCATATAGTTTGAGTTTGGCATCTAGGCTCGGGCCTCATCACTCCACAGATTTACAAAGAACATTGAGTGATGATTAGATAACTATCCCCCAACACTGCGTGATGATTAGATAACTATCCCCCAACACTGCGTGGAGATTAGATAACTATCCCCCAACACGGCATGGAGATTACATACCTATCCTCCAAAACTGTGTGGACTGAGAGCCTGACGCTGGTGATATTAGTCTGATAAGTAGAGGGCCTGGCAAAACTGCCACGTTGGCCATTCCCCCTAAGCACATTGGCTTTGAGGGGAATATACTACCTAGTCAAACTGCTATGTGAAGGCCAGGGAACAGCCCGAAAAGCCATTCCCCTTAAGCACCGCGGCTTTGAGGGGGATATACTACCTAGTGACTGCTCTGTGAAGGCCAGGGAACAGCACGAAAAGCCATCCCCCTTAACCTGTTAAGCCCCAGGCCTGTAAATTCAGATTGAACATAGTAAAACATTTAAAATTATAGTGTCCGTCCAAAACAAAAACATTACTTATTTCATTTCATTTCAAACCTTTATTTATACAGATAAATCCCATTGAGATCATTGATCTCTTTTTCGAGGGAGACCTGCTCAAGTAGTTCCACATGAAACATAAAAACATAAACAGAACAACAAAAGGACATCATACAGCATCATTTACATAATTATCCACATAAGCAGGTACCAATAGCTTCCGATTGACTAGCATCCAACCGAGCTTATAGTGAAAACCACCCTTGAATGATGGGATAGTAGACTAAAAGCTTTATGATTTTTGCCATAATCGAGCAGCCCTAGCTCAAACTAGTAAATATGAAGATTTTTATCGTTTTGATGCCATTGAACACACATTTTGATCAGAAACAGCAAAAGGTAAGACAAATTGGCCGTGTTTGCTCAGCAAAGCTACATGCTGTGATTTCTGTGTTTGCTTCCCCTGTCGCGGGTTCTGATCGCTCAGTGATGATACTTATATTTCTGGAATCTATGGAATCTCAGCTTGCTAATCGATATCTTGTTTGTGCAGATCCGATAAGTAATAAGGTCGTAAAACATGAATAAACATGAGTGTCGACCCATGTGTCAGAGGGCAATGATGCAGGACGTTCAGCATGGAAGATAAAGGACAAAGAAAACAGTGTTAGTCTTAGCAATGATTATTCAAGTTCCTTGGCCATCTCTGTACAAACTACACACGTGTGTAAATTACAATTAGGATAGGTACACACATCCAGAATTATAGCATATAGAAGGCTTGAATCCTGTGGGAAAAACTCTCTCCTTGGTAGGTGATTGAATGTACATGGCCGCTTTGGCAGAGAAGGATTCATGGTATTCATAGAAGAGAGAGCCACTGTAAAGAGCGAAGTCTAAGATGATGGACAGATATGTATCGAGCTATTCTTCACTATTCAGATCCACATAACAGATACATATTTATGTAATAATGTGTTTAATTTATAGTAGTATAACATCTTCTGTATAATTGCCTCAAAATATGAATTACTGCAGACGAAATATTTCCATTATAAAACATTGCCTCATGTAGTGATGGGAATTCCGGCTCTTCTTGGTGAGCCGGATAATTTGGCTCGGCTCACCAAGAAGAGCCGGCTCTTTCGGCTCCCAAACGGCTCTTCAGTTTACCACATATTATACCTTTTATAATTAAATCAAATGTAGCCCTGTTTTGACTAATGAATGATTTATATATGTACATATATACATAATGTTACATGTTTAATATAAATGATTTGCTGTGGCCAAATGTTTTCATTGCATTTACAGACCCTTGTAACTCTCTGATACCACCAATGAATGCACTGACTTGCTTGTAGAACCACGCTACACAAAGCAGATAGCAACACCTATAACAACTTAAGCATAGACATTTTTAAAAAAGGGGCTAACTGTATGAACATTTTAAAATTATATTTAAAGAAAAGGCCCTGACAAAACAGCAGGGCTCTATTTCAGTAACTAACTATAGAAACAAGACAGCACCAGCTTACATCAAATCTTTTCTGAGCCAAAGGATAATCATAAATAAATAACATAGTGAAAATAAATATATTGCAATGCTCAAAACAGCAGCATCCAACTGTCTCTAATCATAACACATAATACAAATAAATGTATTGCAATGCTCAAAACAGCAGCATCCAACCGTCTCTGATCATTATCCCACCATTTACAAATAAATGTATTGCAATGCTCAAAACAGCAGCATCCAACAGTCTCTAATCCTTGGATATTACATGTCACTGCATGCATGCACGGAGCAGCTGTAGCACGGAGATCATCATCATCATTCTGTCTTGTATTACTTAACAACAAAAAACAGCTCGTTCGCGGGTGCAAGCCGGCTCCCGCCGTTCACTTAAAAGAGCCGGCTCTTTGAGGAATGCAGGTAGTTTGGGAATGCCGGATTCAGCTTGCTCCTGCCTTTTTTGGTGTTGAATTGCTCGCTGGCCGAGAGATATTGAGCCTCTTTTATTTACGCTCTGTGATGAGAGGGGTTGTGACCGGTGCTGGCGTACAACTCGGGCCTTTCTCCTGGCCGGAAGGAAAAAGGCTCCTCGTGATTGAGGACGGACGGGACACCCGGCCAGTCGTTCCGAGTGATGCGTGTGGTGTGGGAGCTGCCAACACACTCTCACTCCCTAAGCGTCCAATAGCGACGTTTGGTCAGTGTCCGTGGCGTCCAATTTTGACGCTCCTAGTCTCCTTCAGCATCATAAAGGGACGCAAATAGCTTTCAACTGATTGCAATGTATTCCCATCTGCGTCGGGATTTGACGCTCATGGAAGCACGGCATTCGTTGATGCCGGCTGCCCTTAAAGGCAATGTGAGCATCCATTCCCATTGGATAACGGAGAATTTTACACCCGGAAGTAAGTACTCCTCTTACTGTCGATTGATTTTACAGTGATATCTGCACTACTCATCGACTAAAAAACACCAGATTATCCTTGTTAATTACACAACATTGATTGGTTTAAATTGTGTGCAATGCTTTTGTATTTTTCCCCTTCGATTCGGAGAAACAAATATGTTTTCTGAGTAAAGGATGGCAGAAGACACTACACTACCCAGAATCCCCAGCTATCGTTTGGCCTACACCATGTGCTCTGTTTGACAAACCCCGTTTTTTTCACCATTCATTCCGATTGCTGGCGTCTATATCACGTGATCTTCAAATTTCTCCCTGCAGAAAAAGAAAACATGGCCGAAATTCGTTTTATTCTGGGTGTAAAATGCCTATTTTAAAGTTAGTTTGGCCATTAAAATGCGTTTTGATGTCATTTGATGCGAGAAATATGAGTTGTTATTTCAGATTATGTGTGCAGTGGATGTACATGATCTTTAGTTTGCTAGTTGTTACGAAGATTACTTCAGGAAATCGCGACGTTTGGTGGTTGCTAGGGACGCTGCTATCGATATTATTTCTGTTATGTTGTGTAACTGTTTAATGGTGTTATCTTTATTGCTACCCCCTTCCCCGTCAATGTATAGTGTTGGTCCACAGCCTAAACATATTAGTTTAACAAAATTCGCATCTAAAGATAGCCTACGTTATTTCCCCCCTGTGCAATTCCAGTCTCACATCTCAGAGCACATCGTCATTAACAAATACCGGAAACAGACCAAAATAATAATAATACCTTATTCCGAGTGTGCTTGCTTTTCTCTTTGAAAGTCATCACATAACGGCATTGTAATACACGGTTCGGCTGCATTACATATTACATATCTGCCGTAGTTCTGTATTTATAGAGCCCTGATGAGAAGACAAACATGAGGAACTGAAAACGTGACGTGGATCATAAATATATCAGCCATTAAACAACATCTTACATTTCTTTTCACACAATACGTCTCCTTGCAGTATCAACACTAATTCGGCTCACTTTTATATTTGATCCAATTGGTAGATAGGCTGTATTTACACCATAAAGGTGCACAGCTGATATCAAGGGACACCTGGTGGTTAAAGCATGTTATTGAATTTCAATATTTGTATTATTAGATATTAATACGATCCCTATAAAGTATATTCATTACTCGTTATTCTCTACTAATTGCTAATTAAAGACTGTATGTAATGACTATTTTGCACATCCCGTTCAAGATTTCAAGATTTTCTAAGGTTTATTGACATATCATATAGGCCTACACAACTGTGGTGTAACTGAATGAAAAACTTGGGTTGCAGGTTCCTCAATAGTGCATTACAAGACATCTATCAATATTTGTGCATACCTCCAGCAATGTTAACTATGTTGAAGCACTTATTTGAACTGATATTATACATAATGTATTACTCTTATAAGATGTATGTAGATATTTCATCTCCGGCCTTGTCAGGTATTGAACAATCAATAAATAAAGAACACAGAATTCTTGAATATAAAACACAGAATTTATGTGATCATACTAAATGATTTTCAAATAAACACAACTGCATATTTAACTGTTACACATGCTGATGTAACGCAAATGTTCCAACTTGGGATCAATAAAGTATATCTTATCTTAAGCTGATCGATGGCTACTGCCATATTTGCAAAATGTGCCTCTGAACCTTGACAAGTGCATGTTTCAGGCTTATCAATTAATGTAATGTAATGTTATCACAGGGGTCACACACATAAGACCAGCTGTTAAATAAAGCTCTTCTGACCTTAGCTGGTATGTGGGTATATATATTAATACTGCCCATATTGGGCACAAGCAATTTTCACCCATTTATTAATTATATGTTTTAAATGTGAGTGTTTCCTGTCCCCTAAACCTCCAGGGATGTACACAGTTTAATACTGGCAACTTCTTATTATGGGAAATACGAAAACGTCTTTTAAAACTACAACTCCCAGTAGAGACGTGCCATAGAGAACATGTTGCGAAACAGAATAGCCAGCATGTGTAGTTCTGGGGACGGGGTGGGGGAGGGGGGACGCGGTGGACCCGTTCAAATCCAGTTTTGGACAGTCTGCCGTGGTTCCATCCCATTTCAAGTGCTGTTCGAGAATCGGCTTAACCCTCGGAGCACACTCTCCAATCACAGAGCTTGAGGACTATCACGGGGTTTGTCAAGAGCACATGGTGTAGTCCAAACGATAGCTGGGGATTCTGGGTAGTGTAGTGTCTTCTGCCATCCTTTACTCCTGGGAATGGACGCTCACATTACCTTTAAGGGCAGCCGACATAAACGAATGCCGTGCTTCCATGAGCGTCAAATCCCGACGCAGATGGGAATACATTGCAATCAGTTGAAAGCTATTTGCGTCCCTTTATGACGCTGAAGGAGCCTAGGAGCGTCACAATTGGACGCCACGGACACTGACCAAACGTTGCTATTGGACGCTTAGGGAGTGAGAGTGTGTTGGAGCTGCAGCTCGTTCCAGCAGCGTCTGAGCCAAGCATGATGATTCGCTTCAAGAGTCGGAGATAGCGAGACACATGTGCAAAGGACAGCACCAGCAGGTAACCTGAACATATCATGGAGGACTGTATAGAGCAGCAGCGATGTGAATAAAGCAGGCAAGCAGCAGCAACATGAAACACAGCAGCAGGAACATGAACGTAGCAATAGCAAGTGAACACAGCAGAGGCAGGAAGACCTGGCAGCTTAAATAGAGCGGCATGTTTAGGAGAATGTGTTTAGTTGGTTGTAATGCTGCGTTCACACCAGACGCGATGCGAATATTCGCTTCGCTCCTGTCGCTCGAGTTTCACCGAGGCTGCCAGCTGTGTTTACTCGCATCATTCAAACAAGACGCGCTGGCTCGGGAGCTACAACTACAACAAAATGAAGATATTTTACTGTGATTAAATTGTAATACACGTTTCTAAAGGATGCCAAAGTAACACCATACGGATACCGGTTAGTAAAAACCATGAATTAATGCTTAACAAGTCTGCAGACAAGACAGCAGGCGAAAAACCTTTTTAAAATGCTTGTTTTCTGAATGGAGATTGGGTCGACCAGGCTAAGCTAACGTTGTATATGCTCATTCCACACTCATAACAATGGCCTACAGACATAAATAAACCAGCGACTGTATTCGCCATGACACAGACAGTCTGTGGTTTGTACTTGTTTAACTTTTGTCCAGTTTCTGAACAGATATGAGGAGCTGTGATCTCTGTGTGCTAACTGCTAACAGCTAACGGCTGATGTTTTCTGGTTGAACGTCAGTAACGGCAGGCTGAGATCCTCACCGCTGATTGGCTTCCGTGAGAACGCATCACATGAATTTGGCGCTCGAGTTGAAAAAAATGGAACTCTTGCGTTTGACGCGGCGCCGTTCAATCGCGTGATTCGCGCAGCGTCCACCGCTTCATGCTCGCCGTCGGAGCGAATTCGCGTCTGTCCGCGTCTCTGCATTGACTTTACATGTAATCGCGCCGCCCCCAAACATCGCATCGCGTCCGGTGTGAACGCAGCATAAGAGGGACGAGGTGCGTCACGTATAAATTAATGTATGATTGGTGCTCGAGTTGACTGCCTGAACTACCTCGCAGGTTTCGCCCCATTAGTCATGTGTGGAGGGTTGTGGAGTCATTTTGTGGTTGTGTATTATCAGATGGATGAACATGATCTAGGGTTACACATTCATTTCCATACTGGGAACACCATAGCTTTTACAAAGTTGGCCAAACCAATTTGGCATTTTAGGTAGTTTTATATGAAGAAATGCCTACTGTGGAGGATATCATAAGGCCTTCAAATGTGAAATACAATAGTTATGATTGATGAACGTAGTAAATCGGTCAGATTTGACCTGAAGTTGAACACAACAGGAGGGATAAGAAGCCAGCACCGCCGCCCCCGTCATAGGGCAGTGTTCAAACAGCTGCCTGCCACTCACCTCCATCAGCTGCTCCCTGTCCGGCTCGAGCAGCTTCATCAGCTCTCTCTCTGTGCTTTGGTTATCTTTACTGCATGTCTTATCCTTCCTGGCATGACTTCCCTGCCCCGTGGCAGCCACTTTTACCTTTAATCACTGCAACTGCTTGGATGCTTAGATTTTCATTTTCCATTTTCATTTTGTTGTTGATGTGTTATTCCATTCCTCCTCTCTGCTTTAATAAGCATGTTTGTGTTCCCTTTTACTAAGCCTTCATCCTAAGTAGTGGATGTGATTTCAATACATTTGGCATTACGGCAGTTTAACAAAGGAAATCAGTTATGTATATGAAATCTGCAAGGTTCAGACTAAACAGAGTTTAATATTTCTAATCAATCAATCAACCTTAGAATAATGAGACACAACTTGAATCCTAAATCCAGGAGCAGATATCAAAATATCTGATTCCAGAAATAAGGGGCACATTTTGGGATATTTGAATGCATGCCTTTTATTGTCTAAGAAAACCTCAAGCTCTTGCTTACTTTCTTCTTAGCCACTTTTAATGAGAATGAATATATTAAAGGTGGGGTAGGTACGTTTCAGAAACCGGCTCGAGTGCACTAACATTTTTAAGTATTTAAAAGTACACAGCCGAAAAGAATCCGCCCCTTCCTTCAGACTTCCTTACAGAGCACCTCCTCCAACACACATGAACGTGCACATGACTTAGGTTGGCTATATAGTTCAGGGGAATTGTAAACCATACAAAACAGATAATTACCTGTCCAAGAGAAAAAGAGCGACCACGGCGTCAGATTTCAACTCGGTGTGTATGGGGGTTATTCCCTATCTTTATTCAAGAGCGTGGTATTTAAATTTGAGAGCATACTTTATTGATTTCCTTCACTCAAACCCTGTCATCGCACCAAAGACAAACCAAAGAGTAACCGCCCTTACGGGACGCTGTAATAAGTAAAGCGAACGCACCCGCAAGGACACCTGGCCTCCTATTGGTTGAGGGATTTTGACAGGATTGTTGCACAAAAGTTTCAAGCGCGCACAGAATAAATCTGAGAGCAGAACAAATCTGTAAGCAGCAATATATCTGAGTGCAAGTGTACAGTTTGAGCAGAAGCAGAGCAAATCTAAGTGCAAGCAGGCACTATTTGAGTGCGAGGACAGGGTTTGAGGGAAATAAATACATAAAGTATGCTCTCAAATTTAAATACCACGCTCTTGAATAAAGATAGGGAATAACCCCCATGTGTTCCATCAGTAGTCGCCATCGTTGAAAAGCAACTCCGATATTGACTCTGGTTTTTCCACTTTGTTTTTGTTCCTAATTTGCTCCGTTACATTATTATTTCTTTTACCACCAGTAGACGATGTTGAACCTAACTCTGCCATGGTGAGAGTGGCCGCCTGTTGCTGGCGAGTCATTGAAGTACTGCTGCAATGCACGCCAAATGACGGCATGCCCAATGAGGGCACGAGATACATTTGTGCGTGCACGAGATGGAAGGCTGACAGACAGGGCGGCCCGGCTAAACGGATTGGTTGTACTTTTTACAGTATTACGGCTTCCACAGATTACATTGTTTATGGATTTCTTGTCAAAGCACTTAAGATATTCATTGCTATCGGGATGTTAAGAGCATTCCATGGAATATAACAAAAAGTGTATCTCGAGCCGGTTTCTGAAACTTACTACCCCACCTTTAACCAAGCCTGAACACATGTCAAAGACTTTTCCAATAGTTAGAAAGTCTCGAAAATAGCGCCATGGAACATGTCAGCAAAACAAAATTCTAAAGCTTCTTAACCAACTTTCACAGCAACCCATCCGAATGTTATCGAGATGTTTCTCTCGAAACTGTTCTTAGTCATGGTGGAACTATACATTCCAATTCAAGCTATAGACGACGTCATTAGAATTCATCCACAAGAGACCATGATTATAATGAAAATCCATACCATATTGAGTTCACTTGACTTAGTTGACAAGCCTGCTGACTTTGCAATTCCTGCAGACATGGTGCAATGTTTAAAAACAATATTATTACAGAAACAAGCAAACACAAAGTCTCCGACAGCACCCAAGGAACACATAGGAAAAAGATTAACTCCAGAGAGGTAATGAGTCCAATTGATTGTCTGCGGGGACACAAGTTGTCTTCCTAAATATCTCCAGGTAGCCATGGGCCGCTTTGCTCATTGGTTCCTTTGATTTATGCTGCCAAATAATCCTTTGTTCTGTCCTGGCATTAACTTTAAGATAATAAGCAGACACCTGTCCCCTGACCTCCAAGCCTTCTTATTAGAGGACCCTCACATCTAACACTTGGGGTGTGTGTGTGTGTGTGTGTGTGTGTGTGTGTGTGTGTGTGTGTGTGTGTGTGTGTGTGTGTGTGTGTGTGTGTGTGTGTGTGTGTGTGTGTGTGTGTGTGTGTGTGTGTGTGTGTGTGTGTGTGTGTGTGTGTGTGTGTGTGTGTGTGTGTGTGTGTCACTTCCAGGGTTAACAAGCTGCTGATGAGTGCTCTCGGTCCAGACGATGAAGATATGTCAGCCTCGTCTCGGCCCGTGCCTTGCTCTGCTTTGTTAAATGAGTCTCTCCCCCAAAGTTTTATTAATTAGTGTAATTAAGTCTTTTTGCGACTTACTATGAAGTTGGATCTGACGTATTTCATCTCATTTTTCAGCCACCACTCAGTGCTTATGTCACACAACATTAATAATGCTAATTAAGCACTTTGACAGTTAATTTAAGATAATTAATACAAATACTAATATTAGATGGCACACAATTGGAGCCAGGCAGAGTGAAACCAAATATCTTTTTTTACACTTAGCCCTTTCAGGGAAGCAGAGCTCAAAAATACCTTCACAGATCTGTATTTCACAACCGGGCTGTCAGAGTTCAAAATGACTTCTAAAATCACTGCAATCTCTCTTCAGGAAGAACCAGCTGTCAGTGCTCGTCTCCGAGCCGCTCGGCCTGGCTTTGAGGATTTAAGTCCATTAAAATCTCGGCCATTAGGTCTGTTTATAACCCTGCACTTACTAATTTCCTTAATGAGCATATTGCTATGTAGAAATAGAAAAGCTTTTTAAAAAATGATGGTGAAGTCATATTGCA
The DNA here is from genome assembly GCF_902827115.2 of Pseudochaenichthys georgianus. Classification (NCBI taxonomy): domain Eukaryota; kingdom Metazoa; phylum Chordata; class Actinopteri; order Perciformes; family Channichthyidae; genus Pseudochaenichthys; species Pseudochaenichthys georgianus. Next base: position 36,421,123 of record NC_047512.1, read on the forward strand.
CGAGAGCTATTACAGGAGATCCAGATGGCCCATTTGCAGAGCAGGAAGACGGCTTGGCTGAAGATGGAGCGGGAATAAGTCACTGTCGCCGCCTTAACTACCAAACACATTACCTCTGAAGTATATGCCATTTAGAATGCTTGGCTCATTTTTTACATCTTCAAGGCCTCTTAGCTTGATCCCCGCTGCTGAAAAAGTCTGAAAGATTAAAATCGTGAGCTGGGAGAATAGTGGCTCTCCTGCAGTCGCTATAGCTCAGCTTATCTCAGGAGTGGTGCTTGCTAGGAGCCCCGGAGGTATTAGAAGCACTGAGCTCCTTATTACAGCCAGGGCAGCTGCAAAGCTGTAATAGATGGTGATTTCTGTGTAAATAAAGACTACAAGAGGGGAGACAAAACAAATGAGTGCTGCTTGTTTTGCAGGGGAAAGGAAGTGTTTAGCTACAGGATTCCAGGGGCTCAATTAAGAGCATAACTCTGCATATAGCACATCATAACTGGAGGAACATGCAGACAGGGGACCAAAGTGATCGGCACTTGTAAAACCTCTGCCTCGCTGCACAATACTTCCCCTGATGGGTATTGAACCACGGATTGGAAATTGTCTTATTTATCTCCTTCTGACCTCCTCCCCAGACACTTGCCTTAACCTTCGCACACTGTCTTAATTAAATGAGCAGGAAAGTGTGTGTGTGTGTGTGTGTGTGTGTGTGTGTGTGTGTGTGTGTGTGTGTGTGTGTGTGTGTGTGTGTGTGTGTGTGTGTGTGTGTGTGTGTGTGTGTGTGTGTGTGTGTGTGTGTGTGTGTGTGTGTGTGTGTGTGTGTGTCTTGCTGCATGCATGGCTTTAGCTAGCTGGAGTTTATTATGAGTCTCAGGCGCTGTCCCGCTGCGGTTAGTGTTTCTTTAATGAGGCTGGAGAGCGGCGGGCCAAAGCTCGTTAGCCGGGCTCTGGGGTTAATGTGTGATAGAGTGTCTGCAGAGCTCACTGGTAAACAACAGAAACCTGACCAGTAGGGTCATGCGTACCCGTGTAATTTGTTTCCTGATGTGACACAGACACTGCTCAGGTGTAAGGAGCACACACTGCAGCTGTGGATTTCCTCCTGGAAAAAACACAAATAAACAGTGGCAAGAGTCAAAATGACGAATAGCTAACATTAGGGGTGTAACGGTTCACAGAAGTCACGGTTCGGTTCGTACCTCGGTTTGGGGGTCACGGTTCGGTACGGGTTCGGTACAACAAGGAAAAGCAAAAAAAAGTCCCAAATGCATATTTTTTTTGCTGTTATTTATTTTTAACAGTAGTGCAAGTTTTGGTATGAAAATAAGGAACATTTGGAATAATTAACTGTATTACACAGTTAAAAACAAACTACAAACAGTAACACACACACTCAGATGGCCATATTATTTATAATGGCTGATGTCAAACAAAAAGGTTAAATAAGCTGTACAATGTTAGGAGATATAAATGTTAATTAGGCCGCATTTCCAAATCTCCTCGCGTCCCTACACAAGCCATTATCTTACAGGAAGGGAATCCAGATCATACAAGTAACCGTTTAACAATAATCCACTTTAATGGTAATATACAATGCAATACAATCAAGTACAATCAATACAGTACAAATTACATACAGTTCTGTGGGATCCCACATTTACCTGATACTCACGTGAGCCAGCCAGCCAGCCAGCCAGCCAGCCAGCCAGCCAGAGGAGAAAGAGGCCGAACACAGCGGGGTTTCTGTCTATATCCCTCGCTGACCCAAGGAGGAGTTATCTGCGCCTCCCTTCCAGACCAGTGATTGGCTGCCCAAATTATCATCAACACCCCACATCAGGGATGACTGTATGTTAACTCCTGACCTTCCCCCTCTTCCTGTGTCCTCTAAAAACCACATGTTAGCAGGCCCAAAACCAGCCCAGTTTTCTACACAAATCATTTTCAAGCTTCTTCACAGTTTGCATGAATACATACAAATATATCCTTACAACAACTAAAAATAATGTCTTGAACATATTAAAATAAATAATAATAAAATAAAATATGTACCTTTAGGAGCAATGTCCTACATGTGTAATTAACTTGTGAGTGTGTGAGGCCATTATGCCTAAATAAAGGTACTCAAGCTTTACTCTATTTTCAAGTTTTTCTTCAAAAAGATGAGTTTGTCTACATTGTCAGTAGTGAGGGCAGATCTGTTGGCGGTAACTATGTCACCTGCCGTCGAGAAAACCCTCTCGCTGGGGACTGAGACTGACTCGGATGTGATTGAGCATGTTTGACGTGTTACCACTAGCATACCACTCCGCTGTCGAACAACGCCGACACACCGTCCTCGTCCGATCCACAACTCGCACCCCATCATTGTTGTAGTCCACAGGGAACCCGAAATGTTCCCACACACCTGATTTAAAAGAAGCATGTGGGTCTTCTAGCTCCTGTGTGTTGTGTGAACTCGCCATAGCTAGGCTACTACATTTTCTTATTCATATATTGTGTTCGTTTTGTTCTTGTTCTTCATTTGTTATTTACGGGCGGCTGGCTTTTAGGCGCAATACCGCCCCCTGGATTATATATAGTGAAATGCTGCCCTGAGTGACAGACTTTTTTCCCACTCGTAAAAAAAGGAGTATTCGCCGTGTGACTGCATGTGCCGAACCGTGACTGCATGTGCCGAACCGTGACGTCTGAACCGTGACGGTACGGGACGAATACGGATACCGTTACACCCCTAGCTAACATTAAACTTGGTTTGTTAAAGAGCACAAAAGCATCACAAAATGCTTACTCTGCATTCACAAAGCATGGATCATGATCAAGAAGTCCATTCAGAGCTGAAGCGTAGACTTAACAAGCTTATCAGCCGGGAAGAAAAGTGTACTGTTCACAGCTGTTGTGCTTTTTGCTTATTTGCATGTTGTCACACCCTGATTTAACATGTAATCAACATCAGCATCAATACAATTACATCTTGGTTACACTGTTAAATAAAATGTTCCCTTCTGACTGTAAAAGGAAATAATAAAAGTGTTATAATGTATTTTCTGTGGGGCGTGGTGACAACATACAGGTGCAATAAATTACGATATCGTGGAAAAGTGATTTAATTTCAGTAATTCAATTTGAAAGGTGAAACTCATACATTATATAGATGTATTCCTTCTTCTGACAAGCTTTATGGATATGCTCACCTGCCCACACTGACAAAAGTACCAACACCTGGTTAAATGACCATGGAGATACTGTGCTTGATTGGCCAGAAAACTCCCCTGACCTGAACCCTGTAGAGAATCTATGGAGTATTGTCAAGAAGAAGACGAGAGACACCAGACCCAACATTGCAGTCGAGTTGAAGGCCGCTATCAAAGCAACCTGGGCCTCCATAACACCTCCATAATTCATGCTAAAGGAGGCCCAAGTACTGAGAGCAGAAACATTAACATACTTTTCAGAAGGCCAACATTTCTGTATTTAAAATCAGTTTTTGCATTAGTCTTATGTCATATTCTACTTTTGGGAGAAACTGAATTTGGGTTATCATTAGCTGTAATCCGTAATCATAGAGATTGAAACAAATAAACGATAGAAATAATTAACTTTGTGTGTAATGAATCTACATAATGTATGAGTTTCACTTTTTAAATTGAATTTCTGAAATAAACTAACTTTTCCGTGACATTAAAATGTATTGAGATGCACCTGTATGTTGACTTTTTGTTGACATCATTTATATATGTACATGTGTATATTTGTTCATTGATGTTCACACATTCACTCTCTGCAGAGTAGATATCGTGGGCCAGTGTTTTATTCCACCCATATATCACTGTTATTACACTTATTTTATACATTAATAGACCCCTAATACACGCTATTACAACCATTTTAGACATGGACACCGAATGTCAAATGACTGTATCCACCAGGATATAGAAACCATCTAAGGGTTTAAAATTGTGAAATGAAAACCTCCTTTTAATGTGTTTATTTTGTAAGAGAGGGTATGTAAAGCTTTTCAATTATTGAAAAACTAAGAGAAACACCAAAACATTCTACTAATATAACATTTTTCAATTTTGAAATAATAATTTGGAACCTAATTTTCACTCATTTGAATAAACAAAAAAATAAGTAGTGCCTCAGTATTTCTACACAAAATCTTTCCTACCTTGATCTGATGGGCGTCACACGATGAGCTTCTTCCTCCCTGTGATCACTTCACTTGGGGGGGTTTCTCTCATATGAATCTACGAGTTTAACTGTTTTAATGTAGCTCTCTGCAGCCTTTCACATCACACTTGACTTTTAAGACTGCTGTGACTTTGCTGTGTACTTCTTCTCTTTGACTTTGCCTCTTGGTGTGTACGTTTGGAGGGGGGGCCGCACTGCTGAGCATTCGTGCAGGAAACTAAGTGTTACATTCTCCACCCTGTCTCTCTGTGTGTGTGTGTGTCCCTCAGCCCCCTCCCTCTCTAACCTCCTCATTCTGTGTGTGTGTGTGTGTGTGTGTGTGTGTGTGTGTGTGTGTGTGTGTGTGTGTGTGTGTGTGTGTGTGTGTGTGTGTGTGTGTGTGTGTGTGTGTGTGTGTGTGTGTGTGTGTGTCCGTCCTTGGCTGAAGGTCTGTGTTGGGGCTTGTTTTACTCAGACTTTAGGGAATCCTTCCACGGCTCTGCCTCTGGCTCTTTTAAGTGGCCCTGGGCTGCTGATGAGAATATGTCGTCCCCCCACCCTCTCTGCCTGTCGTATGGCTTACGTTTTAGGGCCTGACTGACCCCCCCAGTCTCCTCAGCCCTCCTCTCCTCTGCAGCGTCTAAACTCTGCAGCTCCAGGTCCAGGTTCTGCTCAGCTCCCCCCGATCTGGCCCCCAGGTCGGGGGGAGCTGAGCAGGGGTGGCTACACGGGTTCATAACAGCCTAATACGAGCCGAGCCCCATAAGCATCTTAAACATCCATTAATGCGATTCATCATCATAATGGAACTGCTTGTCAGCTAGATGGCAATGATTATAAATATATAGTCACAGGTAGCTTTTAAGCAGTTTGGCTAATTTTCCTTGTATCAATTAGTCTGGCATTACAGTGTGTTTTTGCTGACGTGAATTTAATTAATATTGCAATACACAGAATCGATAAGAGTGTTGCTGTAGAGGCAGAGCTGTGAGGAGGCAGTGAGCAAGTTGATGATAACTCTCTGGAACAAGGACATCACAGCACAGACCGGCTGAGATGTGTCTGTACCAACACCTTGTACACGCACGCACGCACGCACGCACGCACACACACACACACACACACACACACACCACCTTCAAAGTGTGGTTGGTGTGAAAATGTGAAGCTTCATATTATCACTTTTTACCTAGTTTACGGTTTATCATAACCATAGGGGTTATTGTGGTAAATATGTATTTTATTGTATAAGTCTTAACATTTTAAATAACATGTATAAAACTACTGGGGTTCAATTATGTCTAAAGCATAACATCCTGAAACATGTTTTAAAACATTTCATCTTTCCAACCTTGTAAAATGTAATGTAATTAATCTTAACCTCTTCTAACACCATTCTGTTCCTCAGCTCATCTCATTGCATAGTTATCCATAAGGTAACTTCACAAAGAAAAAGTGTATTCCATCAAAACTCCAAACAGGAAGTTCAGGAACAAATGGTCTTGGGCATTTAAGAACTAGAACTAGTGACCCTCTGACCGTACTAGTGACGCTAAAAGTCTTACAAGTTAACTAGTGCGCTGCAAAAGCTCTGACATGTTGACTAGTTACAAAAAAGAAGCAGAACTAGTTAAGTAGTGGCATACATTTGTCTGCACTAGTTAACTAGTAGCACACAGAATCACTCACTCGTTATGCTAACAGGTATTGTATGTGTAAAAAATACATCAATAAGCTGCACTGTTAACATGATTACCACAAACACACGGTGTGGCTTTATTATCCAATCCCACAGACCAGGGGTCGGCAACCTTTTTGATATGTGCCATTACAACAACAAAAAATATCAGCGTGACAACGATCGTGAATTAACAAACGGGGGTGAGCTGCAATTGCTGAAGTGCTTTCCTCTGTGCACCACGGAGGAAAGCGGCAGAAAGTCGCCTGGAGTTAAAGAGAGCGGGGCTGCGTTGCGTGCATGGCTGCCTTCCGTCTCGTTCAGGATCCGAAAATACAATTTTAATATTTTGCACACTTATTCCACTTATTCCTAGTGTGCCACTGGTTACTGTGCCGTGTGCCAATGGTGACACGCGTGCCAGGGGTTGCCGACCCCTGCCAGACCATCCTGCTAAAATATTTACGAGAGCATTCCCCCATGGAAAATAGTCCTCAACAAAATTGCACTGTCTCTTCCTGTGGTCAGAAACTTTAAAAAATGTCGGTGTCAAGATCTTTCATGAAATTACTAAGCCTATTTAATAAATGCAGCAATGTAATGTGTGGTCTCCTCTACTTCTGTTGTAGTCAACTAAACAGACCTCGTACACAACAGAATCGTTCCTTCCACTCCACACAACAACAAATCACTAACTGTCATTCAAAACGTACGCAACATCTTGCAAGAAACAGCGTCTGAGAGCTTCTTAAAGGAGACATGTCATGCTTTTCCGGTTATTACCGGTCCCCTTGTGTGTTATGAAGGTTTTTATGCATGTAAACGGTCTGCAGTCAAAAACCTCTAACACAGAAAAGACCTCCCAAAACACCTCGTTGGAGATTTCTCATGTTCTTCCTGGGTATTGTGACGTCTGAATACCCAGTAGCCACGCCCAGAGCTATGACCAGGCTGATTGGTCCAAATGAACCACACACACACACACACACACACACACACACACACACACACACACACACACACACACACACACACACACACACACACACACACACACACACACACACACACACACACACACACACACACACACACACACACACACACACACACACACACACACACACACACACACACACACACACACACACACACACACACACACACACACACACACACACACACACACACACACACACACACACACACACACACAGTGCAGGCAGGCTCTGCTGATTTCTCCTCCCTGGCTGCAGGCTGATAAGAGACAGTTGGGATCGCGGCGAAATTATCTCTGCAAACCCATTCTCACAGCGTTTATCAACCTTTTTCTTACTCAATATCAAGCCACACTTATTGTTTTTACTTCGGCTGTGAGTTTGTGTGTGCTCAGGATGAGTTTGGCTGTGTTTCGCTGTGTATCGCGAAACAAGGAAACAACACCTCCACGGAGCTCAGCGCGATTCACAACGTTCCGACCAATCAGTGTTACGGTTATCTGAGAGAACCCAAACGCAGGACACGGCAGTGTGTTACAAAGGTTTTATTTGGAGGAGATAATCCGGCTGGAGAGTATCCACTGGATCGTAATCCATTGAAGAGTATCCTCCGGAGTTTTAATCCACTGGAACGTAATCCACTGAAGCGTAATCCTGGAGCACAAGAAGAACAGGTAAGAATACATTCAGGTGTAGCGAAAATAGTCACTATACTTTAAGAAGGCTGAGAAGGCTAAGAGTTTTACCACTGGGGTTTAACAACGATCTGGCGCTGACAGGTTGTGGAGCCTCCGCTGATATACCATCCGTAATGGCTGATGGGAATCAGGTGTGTCGCAGAGGAGAGTGCTCAACTGTTTGCAGCTGGTGGAGATTTGAGCCGGGAGCCAGGAGTGACAGGCACCACGCCCACACAGACAGGGAAAGGGAAAACACACACAAGGAAGGTGGCTAGAGAATGCAACCACCACAGTACCCCCCCCTTAAGGGACGCCTCCAGGCGGTCTACCAGGTTTACCAGGTCTTCAAGGGTTATCCCGGTGGAAGTCCCGTATCAGAGATGCGCCCACGATGTCTCGCCGGGGAACCCAACACCTCTCCTCTAGACCATAGCCCTCCCAATCCACCAGATATTGGAATCCCCTTCCACGGCGACGAACGTCCAACAATCGCCTGACGGTGTACGTTGGATGATTATTGATGATGCGGGGGGGGTGGGGGAACACTCACTGGAGGAGACAAAGGACTGCTGGCAACAGGTTTCAACAGAGATACATGAAATGTTGGATGAACCTTCATGTGTGAGGGAAGTTTGAGTTTGACTGCAGATGGATTAATAATGGAGTCGATGATGAAGGGGCCGACATACCGTGGGGTAAGTTTCTTTGACTCTGTCTTGAGTGGGAGATCTTTGGACGAAAGCCAAACACTCTGACCTGGTAAGTAGTTGGGGGCCTGGGTCCTGTGGCGGTCTGCGATGAGGCGGTTGCTGGTAGCGGAGCGGAGCAGGGCTGCTCGGGTGTCCCTCCACACCTTACGACAGCGACGAAGGTGGGTCTGAACGGAGGGAACAGCAACTTCCTCTTCCTGGGCTGGAAACAGAGGTGGTTGGAAACCCATGGCACAATGAAAAGGTGAAATACCTGTGGCTGCACTTGGCAGGGAGTTGTGGGCATACTCGATCCATGGCAGATGTGGGACCCATGACGAAGGGTTCTTGAAAGCCACACAACGAAGGGCCGACCCCAGATCCTGGTTGGCCCATTCTGTTTGCCCGTTCGTCTAAGGATGATAGCCAGATGACAGGCTCACCGATGCTCCCAGAGCCTGACAGAAGGCCTTCCAAACGTGGGAAATGAACTGGGGGCCCCGGTCAGAGACGATGTCGGTGGGGATCCCTTGAAGTCGAACTACATGGTTGACCAGAAGATCTGCAGTCTCTCGGGCAGTGGGAAGTTTGGAAAGAGCCACAAAGTGTACCATCTTTGAGAATCTGTCCACAATAGTTAGGATGATGGTATTTCCTTGTGAAAGTGGAAGTCCAGTAACAAAATCCAATGCCACATGCGACCAAGGGCGACTAGGTACTGGCAGTGGGCGAAGCAGGCCAGCGGGAGGCTGGTGGGAGGACTTGGCGCGGGCACACACTGTACAGGCAGCAACAAAGGCCCTGGTGTCTTGAGCCATGGAAGGCCACCAGAAGCGTTGTTTGAGAACGAACAGTGTGCGATGGACACCAGGATGACATGAGAAACGAGAGGTGTGTGCCCACTGCAGGACCTTGGAGCGAACAGGGGTAGGCACAAAAAGACAATTAGCTGGGCAGTTACCTGGGCTAGGCTGCGCTCGCTGGGCCTCCCTGACCAATGACTCAATCTCCAAGGTAACAGCCCCCACCACGCAGGAGGCAGGCAGGATAGTGTCTGGACTGGCAGCTGGTCCATCGGAAGCGAACTGGCGAGAGAGGGCGTCAGGCTTGAGGTTCCGTGACCCTGGACGGTAGGTGAGGGTGAATGAGAAGCGGCCGAAATACAGGGTCCATCGAGCCTGACGGGAGTTAAGGCGCTTGGCAGATTGGATGTACGCCAGGTTCTTGTGGTCCGTCCATACAATAAAAGGGAGTTCAGCTCCCTCCAGCCAGTGCCTCCACTCCTCTAGGGCAAGTTTGACAGCCAGCAGCTCTCTGTTACCCACGTCATAGTTATTCTCAGCTGGGGTGAGGCGGCGAGAGAAAAATGCACAAGGATGCAATTTTTGGTCTCGTTCCGAGCGCTGGGAAATAACTGCTCCTACCCCGGTGTTGGAGGCATCGACCTCCACAACGAACTGGCGAGAGGAATCAGGGTGGATGAGCACAGGGGCAGTGGTGAAGAGTCTCTTTAGCTCTGAAAAGGCTGCATCGCACTCTGGGGTCCAGGAAAAGCCAGTTGTGGGGGAAGTGAGTCTGGTTAAAGGACCCGCCACTCTGCTGTAGTCCCTGATGAAGCGCCGATAGAAATTGGCGAAACCAAGAAACTGTTGAAGCAGTTTGACTGAGGTTGGTTTGGGCCACCCCACCACCGCTTGGATCTTCTCAGGGTCGGACCTAAGCTTTCCTTCCTCAACGATGTAGCCCATGAATGAGACTGTGTTGACATGGAATTCGCATTTCTCCGCCTTTACAAAGAGTCTGTTCTCCCGGAGTCTCTGCAGCACCTGCCTGACATGGATAATGTGCTCCTCCTTGTTACGAGAGAATATGAGGATGTCATCCAGGTAGACAAAGACTGATCGGTTGAGGAGGTCACGGAGCACATCGTTCACCATTGACTGAAAGACTGCAGGCATGAGGATAAGCAAAAGAAACTCCAACTAATGATCTTGCCAGTTACCCAATCAATCTGGGGGTTGTGAGTTCTTAACCAGGGATGGCCCAACACTATGGGGGCCTGAGGTGAGGAAATTAGGTGAAACTGAATAAACTCACGATGGTTTCCAGACAGAATGAGGTTTACTGGCTTGGTGCGGTGAGTGACTTGGGCCAGGAATTTTCCATTTAGAACATTAGCACTAAGAGGTGAATCTAACACTTCGCAGGAAATTCCTGCCTGAGCTGCAATGTCAATGTCCAAAAAATTCTCATCCGCCCCCGAGTCCACTAAGGCGAGCAGGGGTAGGGACTGTTGGTTGCAGCAAAGCATGGCTTCTAGCTGCGTTCTGGGTCGGGGGTTGAGAGAGGAGGAAGGGCTCGCCAGAATCCCCACAGCTACTGACGAGCCTGACCTTTTGGCAGACTAGGACAGGAGGAAACGAGATGACTGGTTTGGCTGCAATAAACACATTCCCCAGCATGGATCCTTCTAGCACGCTCAGATGGTGAGAGGCGGGCCCTTCCCACTTGCATGGGCTCATCTCCATGGGATGAGGCTGAGTAAGGAGTCGGGAAAGATCGGAGAATAGGGGTAGTGGCGGTTCCAATTTGGGGATCAAGTGAGAAGTCGCTGGGATTGGAGTGACGGCTAGTCCTATCCCTACGTCTCTCTCTGAGGCGATTATCAATCTTAATGGCTGTGGCTATTAAATTATCCAAGCTTCCTGGATCATCCCTAGCCGCTAGCTCGTCTTTAATTGCTTCGTTCAGCCCCTGAAGAAAAGCATCCTGTAGTGACTCGTTATTCCAGCGTGAGTCGGAAGCCACTGTTCTAAACTCCACTGAAAATTCGGCTACACTACGGGAGCCCTGCCGGAGAGAAAGAAGGCGCCTAGCAGCATCCCTCCCCCGTACCGGGTGATCAAAAACTTTTTTCATTTCGGAAATGAAAGTATCATATGACCAGCTGGTCATATGATATGACCAGCATGTGTGGCTGGCTCTCCCTAACAGCTGTAGCCCAATCTAAAGCCCTCCCCCTCAACAGGCTCATTACATATGCTACCCTAGCCCCATCTGTGTGATAAGTACTAGGCTGCTGCTCAAAAACTAACGTACACTGGAACAAAAAGGCTCTACAATTACCCAAATCTCCAGCGTATCGTTCAGGTGTGGGAATGACAGCCTCTCGTAGCTGATGGAGGAGTGCGGCAGGAGGGGGGGGGGCTGTCGGCTGTGCAGCGTGCTGCGGAGGAAAAGCCTGTGAAGTGAGCAGTTCTACCTGCGTGCCGATTATTTGCACATTAACGGAGAGGTTCCGGAGAGTCTCCAATGCCTCACGGAGAACTGTATCATGATGCCCCACGAGAGCGCCTTGACTGGCCAGGGCTTGGCAGAGTTCGTCCGTAGTTTTGGCCTGGTAGCCGGTGTCCGCTGGGTCCATATTGGCCAGATCGTTCTGTTACGGTTATCTGAGAGAACCCAAATGCAGGACACGGCAGTGTGTTACAAAGGTTTTATTTGGAGGAGATAATCCGGCTGGAGAGTATCCTCCGGAGTTTTAATCCACTGGAACGTAATCCACCGAAGCGTAATCCTGGAGCACAAGAAGAACAGGTAAGAATAGATTCAGGTGTAGCGAAAATAGTCACTATACTTTAAGAAGGCTGAGAAGGCTAAGAGTTTTACCACTCGGGTTTAACAACGATCTGGCGCTGACAGGTTGTGGAGCCTCCGCTGATATACCATCCGTAATGGCTGATGGGAATCAGGTGTGTCGCAGAGGAGAGTGCTCAACTGTTTGCAGCTGGTGGAGATTTGAGCCGGGAGCCAGGAGTGACAGGCACCACGCCCACACAGACAGGGAAAGGGAAAACACACACAAGGAAGGTGGCTGGAGAATGCAACCACCACAGTACCCCCCCCCTTAAGGGACGCCTCCAGGCGGTCTACCAGGTTTACCAGGTCTTCCAGGGTTATCCCGGTGGAAGTCTGGCTGGAGAATGCAACCACCACAATCAGAGCACACTGTGCACAGGGAGGGTGGGGGCTGGAGATATTGGAGCTACAACGAGCCGTTAAAGGCAGAGAGTAAAATTCAGTGAATACACGTAGATTACAGAGATGCTGTATGAGAAACCAATGTGAAACCAATTGGAAAACTGCACAATATAAATCTATTCTAGTAGACCTGTTAGAAATTAAAATCAATGTTTTGAGAGCATAGTGCACCTTAAACATACAGTCAGTTTAAGTGCTGTTTTATACTGAAAAACCAGAAGTTCTTGTGCACTACCAGTTGTTAAGCTTTTATTCTGAAAATCCTTCTTCTCCGGTTAGCATGAGGCTAATATACCATTTACTATAGAGGTGAATTTAGCACCGTTATGATATGATGTTGCACAGCGAAACCTACTGATTTCAACACTACAACTATAGACGTCGAGATATTATTATTGTTGGATAAGGTACAGTTTATTTGATTACGTTATTGTTTACAGTTGTGGGTAGCATGTGACAACATTCGGAACGACCGGAAACCAAACTGCTGTGAAGTATTTCCTGTATTTTTAGGAGTATTGATTACAGCGTTTAGAATGTGTTAAATGAAAAGTCATGAAAGAGTTAAGGAAGAGAAAAGGCGTGTTTAGATATATATTGAATGTACAATGTCTTTATCCTCTGATATGCGTAACAACGGACATTGAAATGTGGAGAGCCGGCCTGCAGGGAGGAGCCAGCAGAGGATATATAAACAGCACGACCTGAGGGGACGGCTTCTTTCGCCGCTGACCAGAGCCAGAGACACAGCTGTATTTCTGTCGGACAATATCCTGTTTGTGACATTACCACGCTTTTCATTAATTAAAGTATCAATTTGAACCTTCTCAGAGACTCCATTTAGTCTCCTTTTTAAACTTCTGTCCTGGACGCTAGAATAATCACACACAGATAACAGACCTCAACAATGGAATTATGATCAGTGGAAATTGCCATGACATGTCTCCTTTAACATTTAACAAACTATGAATGTGTCATACCCACTTAACCTGTTAAGCCCTGAGCTTATTGTTCAGGTCTCAGGCTCGAAAATGACATTTCCAGAACAAATGACGATAATTGCACTTCTTAAAGGGGTAAATTAATAATCTTTTTTTCAAAGCAATGATAAACCTGTGAGTTGGATGTAGAAAAGTCAGAATCAATATAGATTTTTTTTATTTTAAAGTAAATTCAGATTGAACATAGTAAAAAAATGTAAATTATAGTGCCCGTCCAAAAAAAAAAACATTACTTATAGTGAAAACCACCCTTGAATGATGGGATAGTAGACAGTAGTAGTGTCTTTTCCATATCTATGGCCCCCCTCAGTCGATTTTGATGATTGACACCTCTTTTTAACCGTTAGAGCCAATAGAATCGAGGGGAAGTTCCTAAAATCCATCTAAACATTACCCATTGGTGAATGCGTGATGCGTAGCCAGAATGCCCAAAACCGGAAGCTGTCATACACTCTGGTAGCTTTCATAGCAACTATATATGAAAACTCCGTTATTGACATAAATATGAAGATGGATTATCAGTAATCATTTCAAAGTGATACAGACACATTGGATTAACCTATGGATTAACCTTCAGCATCATTTTTATCGTTTTAATGCCATTGAACGTTGTGTTCAATGGCATTAAAACGATCTACAGAACAACAGCATAGGTAAGACAATGTCCCGTTTTTGCTCCGTGTTGTGATGTCTGTTTTCGCTTCCCCTGTCGCGAGTTCAGATCGTTCAGTGATGATACTTATACCCCTAGAATCTGTGGAATCTCAGTTTGCTAATCGATATTTTGTTTGTGCAGATATGTAATAAGGGTATTTATACCTAGAGTTCCGTGCTAAGTGTGTTAGCACTCATTTATGAACTTCCGTTTCGATTATATTGGCTCTTACGGTTCAAAAGAGGTGTCAATCACCAACATCAACCAATAGGTTCCAGAGAAACGGCAAATACACACCAAATGACCCCAGAGGTGTTTTTTTTTCTTCTAAACCTCTCTAAAAAGGTCAAATTTCACTTGTTTTGCATCAATCTTGATACAGGGTACTTATTATATGTTATAGTTTGGATTCATAAAGCTTGTAGTCTACTATCCATCATTCAAGGGTGTTTTTTTCACTATAAGTAATGGGTTTATTTTGGACGGAAACTATCATTTACATTTTTTTACTATGTTCAATCTGAATTTACTTTAAAATAAAAAAATTCAATATTGATTCTGACTTTTCTACATCCAACTCACAGGTTTATCATTGCTTTGAGAAAAGAAGATTATTAATGTACCCTTTTTAGAAGTGAAGATGTAGTAATTTGTTCTGGGAATGTCATTTTCGAGCCTGAGACCTGAAAAACAGGCTTGGGGCTTAACTGATTGATTAAGCAACCTGAGCTAGCCCCTCCCCTTTGATAAAGCTTAACAAACATCATGTCTCTTTAAAGGTGATACCGCCGTAATAACAGTGAAGACATGATACTCAGGTGTGCAGAACTTGAAAGTTTGCTCTGGGAAATACATAGTCTCTGTTATGTAGGAAAGTTCTATTTTGGAAAATCTTGTATTTGAGGTCAAGTTTACAGAAATAAAAGTGCCACTGTGCTCATGTGACTCCCTTTTCACCATCTGCCTCTCCTTCCCCTTCACTCTCCCTGACCCATCCTGGCTCTGGGACCCCTGTACAAGATCCTTCTACTGACCACAGTATTTTATTCAACAATAAAAAGTAATACATTCCTAGATCTTTGGAAAAGTGATCAAACTGATTCTCATCAGTTTTGCATTCAAAGGGCACTGTCACGATTCTCATGTCATGTCACATTTCTATGACTAGGTTTGGGTGTTTTTGCTGTTCTCTCTGTCATGTTTTCCTCCTGGGTTATTGTCTGGTCCTTTTCCCTGTGTTTTTCCTCCTGTCGTTAGTTTCCCTGGTGTGTCTGATTACCCAATTGTGTTCACCTGTGGCCCCTGTGTTTTCTCCTCCCTCCTCACCTGTGTCTTGTTTGTGTGATTAGTCTTGTGTGTATTTAAGTTCTGGTTTTTCTGTCTGTCTTTGTCGGTTCATCTTGTGTATTGGCTTGTCCTCGGTGAGTGTTCTGTTCTGTTCTGTCCTGTCATTGTAATTTTAGCCTTGAAATAAAGGAATTTGACGTTAATCTGCATTTGGGTCCTACCTGCTTCACACATCGTAACAGGCACGCTGTAATCAGATTTCCTGAGGGTAAGCTGCTGCTACTCAGCCACTTGTTGGGAGAGCAAACGAACAAGGAAGGTACTTTAGGGAATTCCCAGTGAAAAAGTGTGCAACACTTTATTGTATAGAGATTTGGAGGGTTCCTTAGTGAATTTAGTTAGTTTCAAGGATGCCTCTTCATGTGTAAAGTCCTTCTTCGAAACCCACAGGGATTCATTAATGTATTTATACTGAAATAACAAGTCAAGGCCAACTCCAGTTCATGAGCTTGTGATGAGTGCACATGATATGTAAAGGTTTTAAATGAAGTTGTCTCAAGAAGGTTTGACACAGAGCACCCTTCAAGTTATGATATCACTGCCTGATCAGCTGCTATGACTGTTAGATAACAGTCATAGCAGCTGATCAGGCAGTGATATCATAGCCAATGTGGTTAGCCACTTGGTTTCTAATTGGTCAACCAAAGAGGGTGTATCTCATGAAGTTATCCCACTGTGTAAAGCTCTGATACTTAATAAGAAGAGAAGCCAATAGAAATATTAACCAGTCGGCCAACATGCAAGCTAGCAATACAAACAGCATTTTCTGTTAGGTTATGATATTCAAATGTGACATTAGCTTAGCAGCCAATCAACAATTATTGAGATAACATATGCAGGTCAGCCTTCCATCCAGGAGTCCTCACCAAATATAATTACCATGTTTTCAAATGTGTACTAAACTAAAGTGTATTTTACCTTTCATTTATTCTCTCACCTCTGGACTTTGGTCATATTGGTTATGAAACTACACTCACCAAAGTGTTCTATGGGATCTAAGAACACTAAAAATAGGTCCAAAGAGGCTACAAGTGTCCAATGACATAAGTCAATAGATTTGGGAGAAAAACACAGTTTATTGGTGAAATGATAACTCCTAAACATAGAATAAAGAGGAAAACAAACTTCCTGGTTAGATTTTCAATTACCATACTCTCAGTTTTGTGAAATCTGCAGTGCTCACTTTTGGTTTTAACTAAATAAAGTTCAGCTCATCTGGTTAAACAGTTGTTTTTGGTCCGATTGTATTTCTTGACCTGTTTGGACTCTGGATCTCTGCAACTCCTCATATTAGTTCAATATTATCAGGGCCGTCCCTCCCTACAGGCCGATCATGCAGGCTGCATGGGGCCTCACATTGCGCAGGGGGCCTCGGCTTATGAGCTTGACTTGTGCGCAGTTCTCAGCGCAGTTCTCCATGCACCCAACCCCTCCTTTTTATGTCAATTTTCACATTTCATGGTGATGCTCAGCCTCTCCCCTTAACTCCTAACAGTCATCATCATGTCAACACAGAGAAATACTGATAGAAATGTGTATTTAGTTGTTGATACATTGCTGACAGAGGGAACTACATTTGATTACAATTTAAGAAATATCAGTTTTTGAGCATGAAATAAGCATGTTTTGTCTTGACTATATTACAACTATATTATAATAAAATAATATAGTATTTATATTATTGAATTGATTATTAGTAGAAGTAGTTTATTTGCATTAATTATATTTTAATCTTTTTGAGGCTAGTATTTGGCAGGAAATGCATACCGAATGACATACATGCACATTTACCATTTACCTCACTGTATAAAAAAGTAACTGTGTTGATGATAATAATAAACAGGAATTACATTACATTTGCAAAGTAATTTGTTTCCAAATAAAATGTTTTCACTCCTGTCGGTTGTGGGGCCTCATCTCACAATGTCGCTTGGCCAGGGACGGCCCTGAATATTATACAAAGATGGACATTTGTATTTATTTTTATTTTAGGTTCTGAATTAATAATGGACAATGATTCAGAGCCCTATTAACGTACATGTCAAACGTGTCTAATCAACTTTCCTATTATTATTATTAGAGCGCGAGGGTGCTAGGACCCAACGGCGTCCTAGCACGAAGTGCAAGGATACCTATTGTTATTCGTGGTATTATTATTATTATTATTATATAATTACGGAATCCTTGTTTTCAGGCCTTTAGGATGCTGAAAAAGTTGTATAATTTTGCACGGACGCCAGGACTGGTGAAAAATTTGATATTCTGGAGTCAATGAGTTCAAATTGTCCAACCTGCTCGCTAGCGCCACCTATTTCAATTCCATTTTGGAAAAATTCACAAAGTCCCACCGTAACTCCGAATGACCTGACATTTTGCAAACATATCCGGGTGGACCTGCTCTACAAATAATCCAATTGGAATCTTTAGCTCCGCCTACTTTATTTTTTTTTAAATTAGCATAATCTTAAAAACACTTAAATATTCACTTAAATTTCAATTTTTAGTTTATCAACACCAAACTTCGTATACAGCATCGCCGTAGGGTCATACACATTACTCTAGGAGATGAGCATGTTCAAACGATAATTATTTCCGCCATGAATTAAAACGTACTCGCAAAAAGGCGGGGCTTAGAAAGAAATGATCATAATTCATCAACAATGTATCCAAACATCACAGATTTTGGTGGAAACGTTGAGTCTGTCTTGGGGAATAGGCACACTAAAGTATTTTCATTTTGGACTATAGGGGGCGCCAAAAACACCACCAATTTATAACTCAAGAGCGGATGGACTAATCTTTTTGTGTTTTGTTTACACATACTCTCGGGGCGACTACGAACTTAGATTCAAAGTGTCGCAACAAATTCAGAATGTGGGCGTGGCCTATACATTATTTTTAAATTGCGATAGCATAAAATGAGCTTCGGACGCAAAACTTGGGACACACGTCAGAGCCCAGGACTTTTTCGAAAATGTAAAAAAAAAACGTACATTTTCAAAAAAACTGCTCACTAGCGCCCCCTATTGTGTGGTAGTCACATATAGTTTCTCAAAACTTCACGAATTTTGGCACAGACATTTCTCATGGAATTGCGGATATATTTGTACATACATTCCATTAGCCCCGCCCCACAAAAAGTCGGCCATTTTGAAATATGTGCGTTTTTCAGCCATTTTACGCACGTTCTTGCGAACTCCTCCTAGGGGAATGATCGGAAAAATTCCAATGCAGGACAGGTTTATCCCCTATCCCATATGATACTTAATTGAGGAGCACATTTTTGAAAAATTACTCGTGGAGGTCGTAAGCTAACAGCGAATACACCATTGTTGACGATTTACATGTCGCAAATTACTCTAAACTACTCGGATATAGTTATTCCGATATTCACGAAACGCTGTATACATATTGCTATTATGATTGCACACATATTTCAAATTGCCTTTCATTAGCTCCGCCCCCCAGAAAGTCGGCCATTTTGAAAAATGTGCGTTTTTTCAGCCATTTTACGCACGTTCTTGCAAACTCCTCCTAGGGGAATGATCGGAAAAATTCCAATGCAGGACAGGTTTAGCCCCTATCCCATACGATACTTAATTGAGGAGCACATTTTTGAAAAATTACTTGTGGAGGTCGTAAGCTAACAGCGAATACACCATTTTTGACGATTTACATGTCGCAAATTACTCCAAACCACTCGGATATAGTTATTCCGATATTCACGAAACGTTGTATACATATTGCTATTATGATTGCACACATATTTCAAATTGCCTTCCATTAGCCCCGCCCCCCAGAAAGTCGGCCATTTTGAAAAATGTGCGTTTTTCAGCCATTTTACGCACGTTCTTGCGAACTCCTCATAGGGGAATGATCGGAAAAATTCCAATGCAGGACAGGTTCAGCCCCTATCCAATATGATACTTAATTGAGGAGCACATTTTTGAAAAATTACTCGTGGAGGTCGTAAGCTTACAGCGAATACACCATTTTTGACGATTTACATGTCACAAATTCATCCAAACTACTACATTTCCATTTTTGGAAACCTTTAAAAAGTGGCACCGTAACTCCGAATGACCTGAAACGGGTGGACCTACTCTACATATTATGTCCTGGAACCCCAAAGCTCCAACTTCTTGATTTTTTTTAAATTACCATAATGTTAAAAACAGTGAAATATTACCTTAAATGTCCATGTTTTCTTTTTCAACGCCAAACTTAGTATACAGCATCAGTGGAGGGTCAGACACATTACTGTAGAAAATGAGCATGTTCAGTTGATAAATATGCCCGTCATTAATCTACATGCTCATCACTGCTGTCACTTCAGCCTTACATACTTTTAATTATAATTACAAAATTACATCTGTGTGCCATGTAGTACTTGTCATTTTGCATAATACTGTATATACTTATTACATTGCTGTTAACATTGTCATTTTTTAAATACTGTCTACACTTAATCTACAACTTCTCTCATATTATTGAATCTACATTGTGGTTGTTATATATTTATCTGTTATCTTGCACTTCTTTGCGTCTTAGGTTTACATTTTAATTGTTGCTGTGACGGACTGCGGAGCTGAGCAAAACACACACTAACAGTTAGACCAAACACACTTAGCTATTCCATCTACCTCTGGAACTAGCTAAACTAGTTATAAATATGTTTATTCTTCACTGTCGGCATATCGCTACCTGGTTGATGCAGGAAAAATGGTACCAACACAGTTGGCGCACATGCCTAAGATTTCCTGGTCAGAAACAAAGGAACGCAAAGTCAGGTAAACAATTTAGAGGGATGACAAACGGCTCATTTCGGAGGACTGAGGGGGGGGACCAGCAACCCTCCCCGACAGGCGCACGGACGCGAGGGCCCGCTCATCACTGCACGCACAAGTGCGACCGCAGTTTTAATTATTATTATTATTCATCAGCTCTCACTGAATATAGTGTCACAGCAGACTTCATCTAACCCCCCCCTTCCAGTCTGACCTCCTCCCCACCCGGGCTCCAACAATGCTAGACAGTGTGAGGGAAAGTGTAAGGCAGTGAGTGAGTGTCAGCAATTAGGAGCAGCAGGTGTGACATTCAGTTACTGTAACCTAACCTCAGGGGATAATGATCACTTAAACACCTGACCCCCCCCCCCCCCCCCACACACTTCTATCCCCCAAGTGTTTGTGTGCGCGCTGATGCAACACACTGCAAATGCTGATGCTAACTTGCGCTCGGAAGTCAAACAGGACTTGTTGGGCTTTTGAAGCACATCTTCAGGGATCTTTACAAAGGTGGATGTGTAAGGGAAGGGCGGGGGGTGGCTGGTGCGTGTTGATGGATGGGGGGGCAAGAGAGAGAAAAAGATAAGGAGGGGAATCTCAGGGATCAGAAGTATTTATGTGTGGTGTTATCAGGCCTGCGAGCTGTGCCTTGCCAAAGCTTACATCATGGTTTTAATGAAGGCAAGGGGGGGGGTGAGATAGATTGTGTGTTTGTGCAAACAGGAGAGTGTCTCCCTTGGTGGAATAAATCTGTTGTTCGATCTTTAGTATAATAGTTGCTCATGCACACCACATTTCTGACAGCATGTGATGGAAACTGTAAGACACGTGTAGTTGTGTGTGTACAGGCCTCACATCAACACACACACACTCTCAAACCTCCGTCTGACTGTTACTGCAACCAAGGCACTGCAATGAAAGCATCAGATGATAAAAATACACTCAACAGAACATTTCAAAATGGTCAGTAATGATGTAATAATAATAATAATAATAATGGATTACATTTTTTTAATTAGAGCGGTTTTACAGGTGCTCAAAGCGCTTTACAATTACATATTACACATATTAGACATGTAAATGTCAATACTGTGGACATTACCCACAGGAGCAAATGCAGGTAGAGTGTCTTGCCCAAGGACACAACAGCCTGACGCAGTGTACAGCAGTGATTGTGTGCAAGTGCATGTGTGTATTTGCATTATGCAATTCAATGTTTTTGCCAAATGTTTGATCAACTTCTCTATAATGATTTAAAGAATCATTCCATAGTGATATTGCTGTTATCAGGTGAAACATAGCTTTGTCATACTGCATGCCAAGGCACGTATGTAACGTTGCCCAGGGGTTTTGTGTAAGTTATGATCCCAACGGTCCCAACCCATGTGTGTGCATGAAGATCTGTTTTATCATAGCTAACAAGTGTTGACATTTGTTAATTTTCAAAGCTGCAGTACACTTGCTTATTGCTATTTACCGGAAACTGATGTTGAGCAAGGGCAAGGAAAAAGTGTAGGCGCATGTTTGTTTGTTTTACCTGCTGACACTATATTTAAATGAATAATACGTTCATCCCATATGATGGTTTAATCGTGCACTGTTACAGCATTGTTCAGAAATGTCATTATGGTGATTGGATGTAATATCAGGTAATGAACAAACAGACGTGTGTGTGTGTGTGTGTGTGTGAGTGTTTCTTGCAGCTGCTCGGCTACAGGCTGTATGTGTATTGTAGAGAAATGTGTTGTTTAATTACCTCCAGTAGAAGTACTGGAACATAATTACTTTGTGTTTTAGTGTTTTCCTGCATGATTGGTTCGCTGGCATTTCAACAGCAGAGCGCTGCTTCCATCATGATGAATGTGACAGGTGAGGTGGAGGCCACTCCTGCTGCTGCTGTGGATGGGGGGGATGGATAGCTGGATGCAGGCCATGATGCTGGCAGGGGATCGCTAGGGAAAACCCAACAATGTTTTGTGAATTCAGCTGGGGAATCTGCGAGGATTTGTGGTCTAATTTTTCTTGTGCTTTGTTGTGTTTGCACAGTGCAGCCAAGAGGCCTACGTTGAAAAGGATGCCTGGGAGTGATGAAGGATGGCTTTATCTGCAACATGTCCATTCTCCTTCAACCAATATCTTTTGTTCCAATTTATTTTTGCATCTCCCTCATTCCATTGCTCATTGAACTCTCAGCTGGTTTTCATTGTTGCCATACCCTTTATTCCCATAGCATATTATATACATATACAATCACTTTCAGAATACGTTATTACGTTATTGTTTTTTTTTACAGGTTTGACATGCAAATCCATTGGAGTGGAATATAACTGAGATAATATATAGATTATAAAGGATCTCAATCTTTATTTATTTATATGGCACATTTAAAACAACCTTCAGTTGACCAAAGTGCTGTACAGGCAGTAACTACAATATTAAATAACCCAATGGGAGTACAATAATAAAACAATAATTAAAAAGCACAATAACAAGAAACATTTAAAAAATAAATAAATAAAAAACACATACAAATATAAAAATGTAATGTTCAACTAGTATTAAAAGCCAGTGCAAAGAGGTGAGATTTAAAAAGTTCAATAGACTCAGCAGTCCGGATATGTGCTGGGAGGCTGTTCCACAGTCTGGGAGCTGCAACACTGAAGGCCCTGTCACCTCTGGTTTTTTTCCTGCTCCGAGGAACCACCAACATATTCTGCTGAGCGCAATGCTCTAGCTGGAGCATGGCGGTGCAACAACTCAGACAGGTAATGTGGTGCCAGTCCATGCAATGATTTAAAAACAACAAGTAAGTACTTGAACTGGATCCTGTAACTGACAGGAAGCCAATGAAGGTCTGCCAAAACGGGTGTGATGTGGTCATAACGTCTCTTCCCAGTAAGAAGGCGTGCAGCCGCATTTTGGACCAGCTGGAGGCGACGGATCAAACACTTGTCAACACCAATATAGAGGGAGTTACAATAGTCTAAACGAGACGTTATAAATAAGTGGATTAGCTGTTCAAATTCCTTACTAGGAAGATAGGCTTTTACCTTCCCCAGAAGCCGCAGCTGGAAGAAGCTTGTCTTGACAACTGAGCTTATCTGTTTATCAAATTTTAAAACAGTTGTCAAAGATGACTCCAATATTTCTGACAGAGGGACGGCTGTAGGAGGCTAAGGGGCCGAGTACACTATTAAAGCCATCCAGGAGTTCAGACTGTCCAAATATTATAATCTCTGTCTTGTTTTCGTTAAGAGTCAAGAAGTTGATTTCCATCCATGATTTGATGTCTTTCAGACAGCTAAGCAAGGCAATTCTAGATTTCTTATTTGCTTTTATAGGCAGGTATACCTGCAGATCATCTGCAAAGCAATGGTAAGAAATGTTATGCTTTTTAAAAATGTACCCCAGAGGTAGTAAATACAGACTGAACAAAATGGGGCCTAGGATAGAGCCTTGTGGGACCCCATATGCTAGTGGGGCTGCAGCTGAAGAATACTGGCCAAGATGCACAGAAAAGGTCCTTTCTGACAGATAGGATTGAAACCATTTTAGGACGTTACCTTTAATACCAACACACAGTTCAAGGCGTGATAAAATAATTTGGTGGTCAATGGTGTCAAAAGCAGCAGACAAATCTAAAAGCACAAGCACAGCAGAATTCCCAGAATCAGCAGTTAAAAGAAGATCATTCAAAACTCTTAGAAGAGCAGTTTCCGTGCTGTGGCGTGATTTAAAACCAGACTGAAACTTCTCTGATATGCAGTTTAAAACAAGGTGTGACTGCAGTTGTGCTAAAACCACTTTCTCTAGGACTTTAGACAGGAAGGGAAGCTTAGAAATAGGTCTAAAGTTGGAGAGAACAGAATGATCAAGGTTCTGTTTTTTGATAAGAGGCTGCACTACAGCGTGTTTAAAAAAGGTTGGAACGTAGCCTGAGGTAAGAGAGATATTTATCAAAGTTAAAATATATGACCCAATAGTATTAAAAACGTCTTTCAGTAGTCTGGAAGGAATACTGTCAAAGGGGTATTGTGAAGGTTTCAATGTTTTAACCACATCAGATAACTCGGACAGTGAAACCAGGTCAAACTGCTCGAAGACAGCTGAGCACACAGGAGACACTGCTGGGTCTAAGGTGAGAGGAGGAGGTGAAGATCTGATGGCCAAGACTTTATCATTAAAAAATGAAAGGAACTTTTCACATAGAGTAGGTGATGGCACAACACAGGGATTTAAAAGACAATTAAGAGTGGTAAAAAGGAACTGGGGCCTATTTCTGTTTTCGGACACAAGATTTGAAATAAAATGAGTTTTTGCACATTTAACAACCCTCTGATATTCGCTTAAACTGTCTCTTAGAATCCCCAAGGAGACGTAAAGTGTATCCTTCTTCCATCTCCTCTCTGCTCGTCTACATGCGCGTCTCAGGGCGCGGGTAGAGTCAGTTAACCACGGTTCAGTCACAGGTTTAGGGTGTCTGGCCGTGAATGGAGCGATTAGGTCCAGAATATCCGTGCAAGTAGAATTAAAAAGGCTGAGAATCTCCTCAGCACTGGCATCACAAGAGTCATTTAACGTGGAAAGCACAGTCATTAAAGGAAACGGAAAACTGTGACGCTGTCAGAGGATTCAGCGCACGTAGGCGTCGCTCCGGAACGCACGAGTCAACTTGAGAGCAAGGCAGCATCATAGTAAATAACACAGGCAAATGGTCCGAAATACCAGTGTCACAAATGTCCCTGATACAAACATCTAAACCATGAGACAACACATTAACGGCCATTAACCGACTGTCTAAGATTAAAAGAGTCAATGAGATTCATAAAATCTTTGACGAGCAGTCGGGAATCACAGCACACATGAATATTAAAATCGCCAATAATTAAAAATCGATCAAAGTTCAAGATAACCCTCGCTACAAAGTGACATAAAGGAGTCACTTTGAGTTCTGGATAATGATGAACACACGCAGAATCCCTCAATAATCAAGATCAATCAGCTGATTAATCCATAGGGGAAATAATCATTAATCTGACTTGCATTTAAAAGTTAAAATGATCCCCACCTGAAAAAAGTAAAAAGGCATTTCCTGCTTTTAAATGGATTCATGGGTAATCATAATATCATGATAAAATAAATAACAGTATAACAATCACACTGGACATTTATTTTTGAGAACTTCTGCTTTTAATACTTTAAAAGGTCTCCTATTATACAATTTGTAGGCATATATAACATGTCTCTGAAGTGCTTTGCTCAAAATACCAAACAGATCACCCATGCATGCTTCATACCCCTCTATTTCAGCCCTGTTACTAAAGTGCTGATTCTGTGTCTGTAGCTTTGAAAAATAAAAAGAGGAGAGCTCATATAGGAGAATTATACCGGCTAGGGGTGTAACGGTATCCGTAATCGTCCCATACTGTCACGGTTCGGCACATGCAGTCACACGACGAATACGCCTTTTTTTTTACGAGTGGGAAAAAAGTCTGTCCTTCAGGGCAGTTATCCATTATACTATATATAATCCAGGGGGCTGTTTGCCAGCCGCCCTTAAACAACAAATGAAGAACAAGGCCCTGTCTCAGGTCGACTATTTTCATTTCCTCGGTCCTCGGGCCCCGTCTTAGGTCGGTTAAATTAAATCCTTGCTTCCCTCACTTGCGTCGTTTCCCTGCGTTTAGTCCCTCCCACCAGGGAAGCATGGAGGGACGCAAGAAAACCACGAGAGGCAGGGAAATGAGTTTTAAGAGCAATGGAACGTCCTTTCCTCCGGAGGGTCACGTGAAGCGAAGTCCGTTTGTGATGACGCCGCACAGCTGTTCGTCTGACAGCAGCTCTGTCCCCGTTATTTTCACAAACACCGCCACACATTTACTGACACAAACATTTGTATCATCTGTTGTAGACCCCAATAAATAAAAATAAAATAAGAACTCATTCTCAAAAAAGATAAACGCCATTCTTAAAATGTATAATAGAGTGCACAATAGAAATAAAATAATTCAGAGAAGAAAAAGAGATATCTTATCTATTAAAACCCAGTTAGATTAACATTCATTGGATTGCACACTTTGTTTGTTTGTGTGGATATGTAGCAAATTCACATTTTAAATAGCACTGAAGGACTGACTGAATGGAAATGACGATAAATGAAAATGTAAAACAAAAAATAAATAAATACAATTATTTTTGACCACTTTGTTGTTCAGATATATCACATATTTGTAACTAAATGATACATGAATTGAAACTAAACACAGTATAAACTGAGGAGTGAGTCCCGTGAGTTTCATGTATTTTCTTCACTCCGCTGGGAAACTGCTCTCATGTCAAGAAGCATCAGATCAGTGCATGCGCTGCATCGTCCAATCAGTGAGCCATACACAGTAAGGGGGCGGGGCGAGTGTCTGAGGATTTCATCGGAGGATGGTCTGGTGGTTCCTCGATTATCGCTCCTCCATTATAGCTCCTCGATCTATAATGTCCTCCGGCAGAAATAAGAGCCATGGGACGGTACTCAAGATGGCGCAGACAAATCAACTTCCGGTGAGACCGAGGAGCGAGGAAATGAAAATATTCGACCTGAGACGGGACCTCAGTCTCACCGGAAGTTGATTTGTCTGCGCCATCTTGAGTACCGTCCCATGGCTCTTATTTCTGCCGGAGAAATGTAGGAGCAGACACAGTTGTGGTGGCTTAAAGCCCAGCTCTGCTCCGCGCCGTCCGTTAGATGAGCCTGGTCAGATTAATAAGAAAAGGAGTTCAAAACACCGGCATAAAAGTTATAACAATAATCTGATTTTAATGATAAAAAGACACAATACAAAAATACAGAGTGCCCTGTAACAGAGCACTCCGGGCTCCACTGCCGTGCGATACAGGTATCGGGACCGGCCAGTCAGCAACAGGGGGCACCGTGCATGAATAAACAACAGTATATATGGACATTTTTAGGGCGGAGAGTCACTGCTTATCTTCCACCGGACTTCACTCCTTTAATTTCCCAGGGAAGGTTTCACACAAACTATTCTTTCTCAAACAATCAAACATTGTACACAGATATATTAGTATCAAACATTTGCCCCAAAAAGAACCTTGAAAAGGACATGTGTGTGTGTTTGGTAAAGAGGAAGTGTGTGTGTGTGTGTGTGTGTGTGTGTGTGTGTGTGTGTGTGTGTGTGTGTGTGTGTGTGTGTGTGTGTGTGTGTGTGTGTGTGTGTGTGTGTGTGTGTGTGTGTGTGTGTGTGTGTGTGTGTGTGTGTGTGTGTGTGTGTGTGTGTGTGTGTGTGTGTGTGTGTGTGTGTGTGTGTGTCAGGGTGTCTGGGAAAGTGTATGTGTGTGTGTGTTGGTATCTTGGTCAGGGAGTGTATTGTGTGTGTGTGTCAGGGTGTCTGGGAAAGTGTATGTGTGTGTGTGTTGGTATCTTGGTCAGGGAGTGTATTGTGTGTGTGTGTGTGTGTCAGGGTGTCTGGGAAAGTGTATGTAAGAAGGTTTATATATATAGGATTACTTAAAAACAGTCCCAAATAATACATGTTCACTTCAATACAGTTTAGAACAATATATGTTTGCTTTAATCCCTTTTTTGATCTCACCTTCAGAGATCAACTTATACACAGCATTTGGAACATAACCACTGTCATTCTTTTCTACTGTCTGTTCCCCAACATTTATATAAATTAAATCAGAAGCTGGGATTTAGAACACTTTAAACCTTTAGGAACAGTCCACCATAACAACTTCTTATGACAGTGGAGGGAGACCAAAATATGTTAAAAAATTGTCCTTGTCGGCTGAGTCATGGTGCTCGTCCTCCTCCGACGGGTAAGCCAAAAATGGCATTTTGTACGAAGGGGAAGGGGCAGCTTCTCCCTCAAAAAATGGGGTATTGGAGCAAAGTTCCTCAAAAAATGGGGTATTGAACAAACTCCACACCGGCTATATCAACCTGTTTCAGCGGAGAGTGGAGTCACCTGGGACGTCCTGGCTTGCCTTGTCTTTGTCCCCCCGATCCGCTGACGGCGGCTTCTGGGCTGCCTGCTAGAGAGATGTCTTTCGGATCCTCCTCCTCTGGCCCGCTGATGGCGGCTTCCGGGTCGACTGCTGGAGAGATGTCCTCACGATCCTCCTCCTTCGGTCCACTGATGGCTCCTTCCGAGTCGACCTCCTCTGCGAGGGCCACGTCCGTCCTGATGTCGTCCCCGGTCCTAGCAGGTGGTTTCCCCGCCGCACACTGGCACCAGCTGTCCCCCTTTCCTCCTATGCGGACGGCATGAGAGGTCCGCTGGGTCACTCGGTCGGGGCCGGAGAGCCTGGGGTTGAGCCACTTTGTCCTGATGACCTTCAGCCAGACGAACTCCGCTGTGTCGGCTTCCTGGGTCCCCCTTTTGGCGCCAGCAACCTGTGTGGAGAAATCTGATACAAATCCCTCAAGCCTACGCTCAGGGCTCCTGGGCCCTCAGCTTTTTGATCCCCCACTGCGTATGAATACAGAATTCCAACAAACTGTCATCAAATGTCTTTCTATTATGAATTTAGATGAAATGTATATCCCCATAATGACCTAAACAATAAAGTCTATGGCTTTTACTTCTTTACCAGGCTAGTTACATGATGCTGTTTAAATTAAATTATGTGTCATTACATTACTATGTTTTAGCTTAACTGTAATATGTTCTTTCTACATTTCAAACCTCAGTTACTTTAATACCTGTTGAAATATTACAAAATTGTTTCATTATCACAGGTCAACTTCTTCAGTATTCCATTCTGGAATTACATCTCTCACAGTAGCCCCTTGGCCACTGCTTCTGCATCTGTGTTACCTGTTATAACTCAATCAATATTAGAAACATGTCAACATCCATCAAACAGTATCTTATCCCCAGATATGGAGCAGGTTCATTATAAAACTGTCAATCAATGGTCTGATTGAAAAATGTAGATTGTGAAGTTTACACTCCCCCTTTTTACACATGAACTCATGTGTAACAAAATCCTGTATGGGAAGAAAACCTTCAGGTAATAATGGATTATAAGAAAATACCAAACCTTATTCACAAATGTACATCCATCATTTTCCACAGTAAACACTTCAGTGAAATGAAGTGTTTCTCTCCATCTTTCAGTCCTAAAAGAAACAGAATCTTCATGTTTTAGTTTGAGTTTCACATTCTGCAAACTGCCACCTCCTGTGGGAGTGAAATATCATCAAGTAGATTAGAAACGGGTCACATGTGCGGTTTTCCAATTCTGTGGAATTGTAGGAAACCTTTCATTTCCCACAGAGCCCCAGAAATAATGTGTTAGTCCAAAAGCATGCTTGATAAATCATGCAGTTGCACTGATCACATGCAGACACACATTCACACTGTCAGGTTGTAAAGTCAAGTTTGGTCAGGTTCACCCCAGAGTCAGTCATTGACAGTGCCTTCTCAAGTTACACTGTCGGTCAGGGTCAAAGGTCATTTGGTCTCAGTCTATTTGGCCATGTGTCGTGCTCTGCAGAGACTTTAGAGGCTTCTCAATTCCTAAATTTCCCCTCCTCGACTCCCCTCCTCGAGACCTAGTCCCGCCCACAGGAGATGCGAGCGGAGGACCGAGGAGGGGAACCGAGGAGAGAGGAGGGGAAGCAGCAGACGTTCAAAGAAATGAGAACTCCTCTCCTCTGAGCAGTCATATTAAAGCGACGTCCGTTCATTATTACGTGGCAACAGCTGCATCAGCTGTCGAGTGTTTTGTCATAGCGCTGTATTTTATAATCTCTGTTACATCAGCTGAACATTGTTCCCCCACATATTTACTTTGAATTCATTGAGAGTGCGGTATAATGAGACAATACCAGGCTACAGATGCGGACACACACACACAAATATATTTATATAAATATATACAATTTAAAGTATGAGAGCACTCTCATAATAACGTAACACAATCAGAGACTGGATATATCCCCCCCCCCCCTCTTTTGTCGCTGAAATGGGGAATTGAAATTACGGGCCAAAAGTTGTATTTGCAAGTATTAAAAGTAAGCAGAGGACACCAAACCAACTGAGACCCGTCTGTCCGCCGCATCTACGCACTGTACAACACACACACCTACACACTGTACCACACACACCTACAGCTCCTAAAGCATAATCAGGCTACAGTCGTTGTGTATTTTATTATGTGAAGCACTAAATGGTCTTAGAAAAAATATTGACTCTTTGTTTGTAGATATCTACTAAACTAAAGCAAATAAAGAGAGTAGGCCTGTTATACTGAGTGATACATAGTATACACACTGCTCTGCTTTATGCACGGACCTCACAGCTGTTCTCACTGTAAACATCGCGACGCGATGAAAGCCGTTTCTAAAATAATATCCAGGGGTTGCATGCAGAGCTGTCATTGGCTGAGATAAGTCCGGCCGTGCGTCACGCCTCCACCGTTCCCGGAAATGCATCCGTGGAGGAACCATCAGTGTATCCTCGGTTATAGGTCCTCCAGAGAGCCTCCTCGACGCTCGATGCTTGGTCCTCGGTGTGCATTTAGAGAAATGAGATGTCCTTCAAAATGGCGCGCTGAAATTCATTTCCGGGTCACTACCGGAGGACCGAGGAGTCGAGGAGGGGAAATCCTAGCACCGAGAAGCGTCTCATGACATGTCAGCATAGGCCAGTATCCTTTGTCTACAGAAATCTGTCATATATGGAGCGCCATCATTAATTAATTCACGATAACAACTATACTTTTCAAGATATCTCTAACTTTTCATTGGGACAGCTGTTTCCCACATTCCCTGAAAAGTGTTAGCCAAAAAATGTCACTTCCTTATTGTACACTACTGCAGTTTATCAACACCTAATCTAAATTAAAAATATCTAATAGATCTATTTCAGAAACTTGTGCATATAATTATTTTCTTGAGTCAAAACATTATCAGGATCTGTAAAGCTCTGCTATGTATTTCATAACTCATTATATTAATTTATCTTCAATTCTGGTCCACTTAAAGAACAATGTTACCCTCTTTAACAGTGAGTGGAACCTTGGGTGTCCGAACATGCAACAATGACTCCCTACTTTATCAAGGATTTTGAAAACAGAAGTCCTTTCGTATGTCCATCCGAAAGCCCTCCTATGGTAATAACTATGCCACAATGGTGAAACCAGTACCTCAAATTGAATTGAATTTAGTTTAGAACTAGCTTTCCCTTCAACATGACCTATATAAAGAAATATTTGTCTGATCTTATAGAGCTGTTACTAAAACTCTCCCTTTGAACTGATCAATACTGTAACAAATTAAAACACTACCAAATTCACACTTGAATAAAAACTCTAAAAGAATAATTTGTAAACATGATGAAAAGATTGAAGAATATGGTTCTACTCTGTACTCCTAACTCCCAATCACCCACTACTTAAAGTCTAGTGCACACCTCCATCATGCCTTCCCCCTCCCTCATCAGTGTGTTTTAGGATGATTTTTCACTTCACTTTAATAGTTTTCCTCTTTTCCGCTATTTTTGATTTACCAATTGATTAATTTATGGTTAATACATCTTCTTATCTTCACTTATTTATCAAGTCAATTCAAGTTCTTTACAATACATTAGTAGATACCTTGTGGAGTATTCACAATAACTAATCTCCTCTAGGATATGAAATCCGTTCATCTTTAAGCAGATAATATTTCCTTATTTATCTTTTGTTCATGATAACAATGGTATAACAACCACACGTTTTACCCATAGCTAGTTTCTATACAGATGTAGCACTCCAGATCAGACTCAAATGGGTGTGTCCCAGTCAAAAGCCCAGCAGATGCCAGTGGCTGGGGGTGTTGCCAAATTGCTAGAGGGCGTTGCCCAATTTCCCCATTTGTTCAATTACAGGATTTAACCATGAGATGGCGCTTCATTCACAAAATACACAATGGGCGTTGTAGAAACATCAATATTTTAGATCAAATAAAGTATATAGTTTGCTTTATGCAGTATATTTATTGTAATATTGTACACTAGATTGAAGTAAATCAACTTATACATTAAGATAAGATAAGATGGACCTTTATTAATCCCGTGGGGAAATTCAGTAGTTCAAACAGCAACAGGGTGAGAGTGAAAAACAGGACAGCACAGATTCACACAGATTAATAAAATCAAAAATAAGATGAGCGATAAAAATAATAATAATGAGAAACTATGAAATAAGAAATGAATAAAACTAAAATGTAATTATCATATCGTATATTATAATGTATTGTATTATTAAGTAATATCATACATTAACCCCATTATAGCAGATGCCACATTAAATGGATGAACACATGTATGAATCAATAATTACAACAGAGTATTTCTAAATACAAGTTGTAAAAATACTTATATGTATTTAATATTAACCCTTTGGAGTCGACCGTCACGCCGGCGTGATCAGATCACATGACCCGTTCAAGCCGGTGCCGCATAAAAACAACAGTCCGGACAACATTGCCGTGTGTTTCTGTCGAAAGTACTGGCTTGAAACTATATCCCAGTCTTTGTTTCATGCAATAAGACCCAGTAAACACGGAGATACGATGATATAAAGTTAATACATTTAAAAAGTATGAAATATGGAAGCACATATTTGAATATCTTCGCCGTGTATGATCATTTTACGAAACGGAAAATACTGGAAACTGTAGATCCTGCTCAACAGGATGTATATGTGTATTTCTGTCGAAAGTACTGGCTTGAAACTATATGCCAGTCTTTGTTTCATGCAAAAATACCCAATAAACACGGGCATACGATGATATAAAGTTAATACAGATATATTTCAGAAGTATGAATAATGGAAGCACATATTTTAATATCTTCGCACATATTTTATCATTTTACGAAACGGAAAATACTGGAAACTGTAGATCCTGCTCAACAGGATGTATATGTGTATTTCTGTCGAAAGTACTGGCTTGAAACTATATGCCAGTCTTTGTTTCATGCAAAAATACCCAATAAACACGGGCATACGATGATATAAAGTTAATAGAGATATATTTCAGAAGTATGAATAATGGAAGCACATATTTTAATATCTTCGCACATATTTTATCATTTTACGAAACAGAAAATACTGGAAACTGTAGATCCTGCTCAACAGGATGTATATGTGTATTTCTGTCGAAAGTACTGGCTTGAAACTATATGCCAGTCTTTGTTTAATGCAAAAATACCCAATAAACACGGACATACGATGATATAAAGTTAATACAGATATATTTCAGAAGTATGAATAATGGAAGCACATATTTTAATATCTTCGCCGTATTTTATCATTTTACGAAACGGAAAATACTGGAAACTGTAAATCCTGCTCAACAGGATGTATATGTGTATTTCTGTCGAAAGTACTGGCTTGAAACTATATGCCAGTCTTATTTTCATGCAAAAATACCCAATAAACACGGACATACGATGATATAAAGTTAATACAGATATATTTCAGAAGTATGAATAATGGAAGCACATATTTTAATATCTTCGCCGTATTTTATCATTTTACGAAACGGAAAATACTGGAAACTGTAGATCCTGCTCAACAGGATGTATATGTGTATTTCTGTCGAAAGTACTGGCTTGAAACTATATGCCAATCTTTGTTTCATGCAAAAATACCCAATAAACACGGACATACGATGATATAAAGTTAATACAGATATATTTCAGAAGTATGAATAATGGAAGCACATATTTTAATATCTTCGCCGTATTTTATCATTTTACGAAACGGAAAATACTGGAAACTGTAGATTCTGCTCAACAGGATGTATTTACCAGGGAGGGGGTGAGGTAATCAGTTAAATGGAGTGATACGAAACGAGACGAAAAGAGACGAAGAGGGACAGCGGGAACCGAAGAGAGACGGCGGGAAATGGAGAGAGACGAAGATATACAAAGACAGGCGGCAGGAGACGAAGAGAGGCTGCGGGAGACTGCGATTGAAGTAAAGTGACAGACAAATTGAGAATTTAGATATAGTTAGATAGATTTAGAGTTTTGAAGACTCAACTATGATGAAGAGAACTCTGAACGTGAGTCAAGCTTTAAGCTTGTTTTTTGACATGGAGAAGGAGGAATCTGTGATGTTGCCCTCTGTGTCGTAGTTGACAGAAACCGCTTTGAAGCGTGGCACAGATAAAGACAGAAAAAACAGATTGTTGTACATAATGTGTATATATATATATATTTGTATTATATTTATAATAACACTTTTGCCTTATCGGAAATAAATCCCATGCTACCTCAATCAAACTTTCACATTATCATAGTCACATCCCATGTATATATTTCCAGCTTTTAAATGGTTTCGTTGTGTATGTTTGTGTTATGAAAAATAAAATCATTTTCAAAATCTGTTTTTACGTTTTTTTGTGATTTTGGGTCCAAAATGTTCATATAGTAGAAGATCACTGCTCTAAACAAAGTCAAAAATCCTACATCCAAACGAAATAAATATAATTAATTATGATGAATACGTTAAGTCTTGTTCATTGTTTTTCACTTTTATTAAATGTTTGATATTTCCGGTAGAAATGGTGGACTATCGGACATGCATGCTCTCATGCGAAATCTACTAAAAACAAAGTATGTCATGTATATTTAGTTTTCGTTGATGAGACGAGACGGACTAAGGTGTTAATGATGGACTATCGGACATTCAAAATGCAGCATATTTCCCCCAAGTGTCTGTCAAAATGCATTTTACGTTTCTAACTTGCAATATCATTATTTCCGCTCTCTTCAGAAGAGCGATCTCCCTCTCTGTGTGCGGGGGATCACAGGAGGGGGGGGGGGAGAGCTGTGGAATGTGACACACATTCCGATGGCCAATTAGTTTTAAACAAAGGGTTCCCAACATACATAGGACACATGGGGGGTTGGGCTGGTGAACGGGTCTGCAGCACATCACAGAGGCATTTAAAAAGTGAAGACAATACATTCTGGAAATGTTCACATCAGGCACCTTCAAGTTAAACAATACTACTGTACAGTAAACAATTAACACAGTAAATTATGTGGATTAAATCACATTTATTTCGTTAAAAATAAACGAAATGACTCGGTTTGCATTCATAAAGAATGCACAAACGTGTTTAATCGTTAATGTCAGATATGTACTAAGTAAATAGCCTACATTAGTTCCTGCTCAAGATTAGATTCAACTTTATTGTTATTGCACAGATTATAGGTAGGCCTACTGAGACAACGAAATGCAGTTTAGCTTCTAACCAGGTGCAACAAGCAGTAAAGTGAAAAGTAATGTTCACAATCTACAGAATAAAATATATAATGAATTGAATGATGAATAAACAGTGAGGGGTATGAATACACTAGATATCAGCCTGTGAGCAGTATGAACAGTGTGTTAATCATTAATGTCAGATATGTACTAAGTAAATAGCCTATATTAATTTCATGATGGATTAAAGCACATTTATTTCGTTAAAAATAAACAAAATGATTAAATGTAGGGTGAATTGCCCTAATGTGGAACATTTTTGCATTTCAGACTTCGGGAATATATTGCGACATGAAGCCGATACAATAAATCAAAATCCAGTAACATTCTGAAATCCCCAGGATGTGTCCTAATCAAACCAAAAGAGAACATGCAGATATTAAACTCATAAAATAAATGGTAGACATATTAGTACTCTTAGTGCCAAGTTGTCTCAGACAATCTGTTTTCCTAATGTGGGACAGTTCTGTGCAAAATGTGGGACACTGAAAAGTCTATATTAAAAAGCCTCAGTCACCTTCATTCATGTAATAAAAAAATCTCAGGCCAGTAACACTCAAAGCTACAGTAAATGTGCAATACCATGCTATGTTACTATTTATAATGTTATTGTTGTTACAACAGAAGTTGTTTTTATTTAAATTGAAGTTAAATGCATCAATCTGGTGCACTGAGGGCAAAATTAGTAGATGTGTGGATACAGCTCTCAACACTCATATGAAACAGAATTGTTCTTACAATGTGTGTTGGAACTTGGAAGGTATTAAATTACTATGCATATTTTATTGTGTAAACACACAGCTGATCACCTGAGAGCTGCCGTTTCATTCAGAGCGTTTAAAAAAAACGACGGTCTGATTTCAACAACTCAATGTGTGATTATTATAGCAGTAATATTAGACACTAATAATACAGTAAACTATGAACACTGTACATATTATTGTTTGCCCGTGGGATTAGGGTGATCGGTAGTGAGAGCCGCTGCATTTTCCTCCGTCGGATGTGATATAAAAACAAAGCGATTATTGTTGTTGTTGTAAACTCACGTGGATTAAATGTAGTGCATTCATTTCAACTCGCGAACATATGATACATTAAATGAATGCGAGGATGACGATCTAACATCGTTTGTTTGACCCTGGATGCATTTCCTGATCTAAAAACATAGCGATGGTTTTGTATTTACGCCAACGTGAATTAAACATTATTTTGTTAAATAAAAACATGGTGATGTTTAGTAAATGATTACATGTCTCTTACTTAAGCACAGAATATGATCCTATCCGTGACATATATGGATCTTAACAAATATCCGCTATATCAGATACCTGTAGATCAGCTGTTTATTTCACATGAGTTTCAGTGTGGCAGCTTTTCACGGTTCCCCCTGGTGGATCCATGATCCATTGCAGTTGGTTTCATTATAATTAAATGTATTTATCAAGGGGGCGTTTCAAGTCCTGCGGGGGGGTTTTCCTTATCAGCAAGGGCCCACCCCGTGCCGATCACGGACCTGCACGGGTAGGCGTCTGAAACGAAGCGCTACATCTGTAACAAGATTATTATGTGTGACATAATAATCAGATGTCTTGTTTGCTAAACAAGAATATTAAACTTTAATCTTTTCAGTATTCCAGACCATCATTTAAACAAGCAGCTTCTTATCTAAACACTAAGCATTAAGGTTTCTACACCACCCCCTGGGAAACTCTTGCACAATTATGCTGTAAAATCATTGCATCATTCCTCCATAACAATCTGAGACAAGCATGTCTCAAGATCTTGTCATAATGAGCACAGTCAGTGATGCAGCTGTCGTCAGTGGCAGGGTCCCCAAAAAAGCTAGGACCGGCCCTGGTCAGTGGGCTCCAAGGACACTCTCCCTCGCTTTGGGATGAGGGAAGGAATCACTTGGCAGACACACGTTGTCCTCTGTACAGCAGAAATCCCCCAAAACCGCAGTACCTCTTCACACCACTGTTGCCTTAACAACGAGGCACAAGCAAAATGTCAATATCTCCTCAGAGATGCGTTCTTTGCACACTTCTTCTGTTTGCAGTGAGCAACTCTTCACCAACACACTGATTCAGAGAACCCAAAAGGTGGTGCAGAACTATCCAATGCTGCTGTAATCACATTCAGCTACTGAGAAAAACTCAATTTAAATCTCTCTCCCAACAGGTTACAAAATAAAACGGCTGAGGTCAGGAATGCTGAAACATGTGAATGTTAAAACAAACTAATGATAGTAGTCTGCCTATTCTTTATTACTTCAGTTCTAAGTTAATAGGCAAAACAAAGACACCCTCCTTAACCACTATACTAATCTTGTATCTACTTGGTTAATTCTATTCATTTTCAAATTGTTTATCTAAGTTGTGTTACAAGCATGGTGAGGTTGTAACAGAATACACAAATAACTGTAGGCCTATTCAATCCGCGCCGTATTTGAAAACTGTAATGAATTAAAATCAATATTTAAGGATGTAATATAAGTTAAATATTGTTGAGCTAATTACCGTTTTATTTTTATCATCTCTGGTGAACAGCGGTCTGTGGCTTTTAATTTGAAAGGCCTTTCCGGAAATATACTCCGTAATATGAACAGTGAGTTTGACTTCTAGAAACACGGAAAGTTACGATAACAATCGTTCTAATGCATTAAATAAAGTCATGAAAGAGACAAGGAGGGGAAAAGGCGTGTGGAAGCAAGCAATGAACTGAAAATGCCACCAATCCTCTGTTTTAACGTGATGGCGGACATTGAAAACCGAAGCGGGCATAAGCACCCCTGTCATACATACACATTAATAGATTCCTTCTGACTGACAAGCGTTCAAAAACCCTTCTGCTTATCACTTAGGCTACTACTTTTTGTTTTATTCATAACCTAAAAATACAATTGTGATGAATAGCTTGCTCTTTTTCTGATTGAAACAAAGGGTCTACTCTTCTACAGAATCAGAAAGTACAAATACTGGCTCCGGCTGGAGCTCTCAGCCTTTTCAAGAGAAGTAACAACAAACTATTGGTATACCAAAACATTTAGCATCATAAAACAAGGTCTTTACGAATCAACAATGACAACCAACAGACAGAACAATCAACAAACAGATCATTACAACTCCTAAATAACATTACAAATATATATTTCTTACAGTGAGTTCGTTATCTAATGTTTAACAAATTATCATCTTTCTATGTGTAATCTAGGTGGAATAATCCAATATTATATTCAATTTGAATCAAACTTTAACCTGCATGTACTTCATATACTCAGCAAACTACTTTCTACTTTCCCTCAACATTACTGTATGCAATTAAGTTCCTCTGAAATATAATTAAGTAAAATTATCAGTTAATGACGAATAGTGTAAAATTCACAATGCAATGTTTCTTATTTATTTAAATGCAGGTCTCCCTTGAAAAAGAGATCATTGATCTCAATGGGATTTTACCTGGACAAATAAAGGTTTTGAATTTAATTGAAATATCTACGACACATTGATCTATTAATTTTCAATGTTATTCACTCCAACTTCAGACCACTCGATTATTCACTCCTTGTTTTAAATTCAACGCTCTTTCTTCATGCATTTAAGAAGAGAGCAAACAGGAGAGAGAAAAAAGAAGGAGGGGGGGTGTGGGTACTCTCACAGACACCCCGGCTGGAACAGGCATTCCAGGAGGAGGGGGGCTTCCTTGAAACAAGAATGACTTCGTATCTATTTATCTGACTAGGTTAATATGTGTTCACTTGTATTTATTAATACACTGGACAAATCTTGTCGTTACTCTTAATGTCCTTATTCTTATTTATTTGAATGTCCTGTTAATTCAGACGTGCACACAGTCTGAATTCAAAGTTTTCAACGTGGAGCAACAGAGAATATTGAAGAACAGAGGGCAGCAGCTGACCACAAATGAGCTTCCCCTGTCTGATGAAGCTTTCACCTCTGCAAATCACTATGTCACTATGCTCTCTTTTCTCAATTATTACACAGATTTGACGTAAAAAATGACAGAGTTTATTCCTTTATACATTCTGTCCGGCTTTTTGTGCGATGTATTATTTCAACAGATAATTCAGGCTTTTGAGAGTGCTTCAACACCTCTCTGTAGAGATGTGACCCTCACACGGAGATTAATCCCAAGCCAAAAAAATCCTTTATCGTCACGCTTTAGCCATTCAGATCAACCCCACAGCAAGAGTTTGCGAGATCCGGTCATTTCAAATAGATTTTTGAAAGTTGCGTGTCTCCTCCTGTATACCCACATATAATATTGACTTCAGATTTTTGTCAGCCTATAGTCCACAGAATTTTCCCAGCGAGTCACTCGTGCAGGACTAAACTACCTCACGGAGACCTCGCTGGTTCACTTTACTCTCTTTTTAGTGAGCTAAGGTACTGGACTGCAATACCAGACTCTTACACACACTTAGTGCACTATAGGTCCGGACTGCTCTACCCGACTCTTATAGCCACCTAGTGCTCCATAGGTCAGGACTGCTCTACCTGGCTCTTATAGACACACTTATCTACAGTATACTGTATTTTCACACACACACTTAGTGCACTATAGGTCCGGACTGCTCTACCCGACTCTTATAGCCACCTAGTGCTCCATAGGTCAGGACTACTCTACCTGGCTCTTATAGACACACTATCTACAGTACTGTATTTTCACACACACACTTAGTGCACTATAGGTCCGGACTGCTCTACCCGACTCTTATAGCCACCTAGTGTTCCATAGGTCAGGACTGCTCTACCTGGCTCTTATAGACACACTATCTACAGTACTGTATTTTCACACACACACTTAGTGCACTATAGGTCCGGACTGCTCTACCCGACTCTTATAGCCACCTAGTGTTCCATAGGTCAGGACTGCTCTACCTGGCTCTTATAGACACACTATCTACAGTAATGTATTTCCTTACCGTGACTAAGAACACTGAGAACGCCGCTGACAACTCTACATTTGTTGTAGTATAGCCAATCACAGATTTTGGTAATCAACAGGTATCTGTTTTACCTTTGTATCATGTAGGACGCTCCCTGGTGTAGTTGTCAGTGGTGTCCAGGTGTCCTCCCCTGGACTGCATTTGTCCGCTAGCTGTCGGTGGTCCTCCTATAGACCAGCACTCATCACGTCGGGGTCACCAAATTGTAGGAGCAGACACAGTTGTGGTGGCTTAAAGCCCAGCTCTGCTCCGCGCCGTCCGTTAGATGAGCCTGGTCAGATTAATAAGAAAAGGAGTTCAAAACACCGGCATAAAAGTTATAACAATAATCTGATTTTAATGGTAAAAAGACACAATACAAAAATACAGAGTGCCCTGTAACAGAGCACTCCGGGCTCCCCGCTCCACTGCCGTGCGATACAGGTATCGGGACCGGCCAGTCAGCAACAGGGGGCACCGTGCATGAATAAACAACAGTATATATGGACATTTTTAGGGCGGAGAGTCACTGCTTATCTTCCACCGGACTTCACTCCTTTAATTTCCCAGGGAAGGTTTCACACAAACTATTCTTTCTCAAACAATCAAACATTGTACACAGATATATTAGTATCAAACATTTGCCCCAAAAAGAACCTTGAAAAGGACATGTGTGTGTGTTTGGTAAAGAGGAAGTGTATGTGTGTGTGTGTGTTGATATCTTGGTCAGGGAGTGTGTGTGTGTCAGGGTGTCTTGGCCAGGGAGTGTATTGTGTGTGTGTGTCAGGGTGTCTGGGAAAGTGTATGTAAGAAGGTTTATATATATAGGATTACTTAAAAACAGTCCCAAATAATACATGTTCACTTCAATACAGTTTAGAACAATATCTGTTTGCTTTAGGACCGAGGATCGAGGAGCGAGGAGCGATAATGGAGGAACGATAATCGAGGAACCATCAGTCCATCCTCCGATGAATTCCTCAGATACTCGCCCCGCCCCCTCACTGTGTATCGCTCACTGATTGGACGATGCAGTGCATGCACTGATCTCATGCTTCTTGACATGAGAGCAGTTTCCCAGCGGAGTGAAGAAAATAAATGAAACTCACGAGAGTCACTCCTCCTGTTTCAATTCATGTATCATTTAGTTACGTATGTGATATATCTGAACAACAAAGTGGTCAAAAATCATTTTATTTATTTGTTGGAAACATTTTCATGATCGCTTTTTTCGTTTTACATTTTCATTTATTGTCATTTCCATTCAGTCAGTCATTAAGTGCTATTAAAATGTTAATGTGCTACATATCCACACAAACAAACAAAGTGTGCATTCCAATGCATGTTAATCTAACTGGGTTTTGATAGATAATATCTCTTTTTCTTCTCTCAATTATTTTATTTCTATTGTGCACTCTAATCAATATTAATCAAACTATTGTTCGTTTATACATTTTAAGAATGGCGTTTATCTTTTTTGAGAATGAGTTCTTATTTTATTTTATTTATTGGGGTCTGCAACAGATGATACAAATGTTTGTGTCAGTACATGTGTACTAACAGAGGCGGGGGTGTGGGTGGAAATAACGGGGACAGAGCTGGCTGCTGTCAGACGATCAGCTGTGCAGCGTCATCACAAACGGACGTCGCTTCACGTGACGCTCCGGAGGAAAGGACGTCCCATTGCTCTTAAGACTAATTTCCCTGCTTCTCATGGTTTCCTTGCGTCCCTCCATGCTTCTCTGGTGGGAGGGACTAGTCACAGGGAAACGACGCAAGTGAGGGAAGCAAGGATTTCATTTAACCGACCTGAGAAGAAAACACAACAAAACGAACAAAATACAAGAAGAAGAAAAGTTAGTATTGCGAGTTCAGATAACACCAGTGTTTCCCCTATATACAAATAGTGGTGGCGCAGCACCGCTGCTGAAATACGCGTGCCGCTGCTTGGGGGCGCCAGGCAGGTACTTTTTTTTAATTAAAATAATAATAAGTGGCGACCCTTTTTCATTTTTGATTGTTAGTTATGTGGATTTGTAGTATTTGTGTTACTGTATGTTAAATAAAGGTGTATTTTTGCTAAATCTTGAGACATTGCCACTGTATGTACGAGGCAGGGCTGATTTTTGGCAAAGGCGACACAGGCGGTTGCCTAAGGCAGTGGTTCTCAAACTTTTTTCAATAATGTACCCCCTTTGAAAAAAAGATTCAGCCAAGTACCCCCTGATCAGCGCAAAAACAATTTGTTAAGGACAAAATGCCTATATAAAGAGGTACAGTAGGTCTACAGTGCTGCACCATCATTTATTAAAACAACAACATTGTAACTGAGAAACACTTAAATGCTACATTTAAAATGTTTACAATCCATCACTAAATTCATGGCAAACCAATTGTAACATCATGCAATAACACTAAGACGACATTGGTTGCATTGAACTGATCTTTTTAATAAGTTGTACAATTTAGTGAGAAATATGGGCTTGTGCTTCACTGAGGATCTTTGTTATTCTCAGTGACAGGAAGGCCACTGCAGTTATTACACTTCGCGTTTTGAAATATGTGTAACTCTGTTAATATAAAACCCACACTGCTCAAACTTCGTTACTTTTCCTAAAATTGGTATATCTATTTATTTATTTTGGGGCGTGGGAATGAAGAGAAATATATGAGCATTTTATGAGCATGGGATTTTGACCCCTCATATACATTATGCATAATGCTGCGCTATACTTGCAGCCACACGCCGTTGCCAAGCAACGCTTATTGTTTAGGTGTCCTTTGATAAGCAGGCAGTCATATAAATAATTAGAACTAGCTAGATCTGACAGATTTGGACATCAACGCGAGTGAAGTATATACCGGACACGAGAGAGAGAGATCAGCTGCTGCTGACGGAAAACACGCAGCTCTTCCGGATCACAGCTCCGCCGCTGTTGAGTGGAGCAACATTAAATACACTAAGAGTTAGACCTAACACACTTAGCTAGTTTATCTACTCTGGAACTAGCTAAACTAGTTATAAATATGTGTATTCTTTACTGTCGGATCACTTATTACAGGTTCAGCGAGCTGCACGACTCGAGACTGACGGGCTGAAAAAAAGAGAAGCGCACCGGTACCAGCGCTGTTGTTATTAGAATCTGGTGCTAGCAGCGCTAACGGATATAAGAAGTAGATGTTTCTACAACCAGGGTGGAGGAGAGCTCTCCTGTCAGACTGAGAGGCTCAGTGAGGTAAAGGACTCTCTGAGTGTTTAGATAAGTTAATTTTAGTCGAAGTTATCTCAGTGGGTCTCAAACGTTTTGACCACAAATTATGTAAATGCATATTTCCAAGGCACTCCTTTATAATTATTAGGATAAATAAAAACAGGTTTGAAATAATTCCAATGTATACTATAGGACAGTAATCCAAAAATATCGTTTAAAGTTGGAGAGATACAAAAATATGCATACATAAATAAATGTTAAATGAACACAAATAAAATAAGCTACATTTATTTGTTATTGGCTATGGTAGGTTATTGGTTATGTTCATATACTTATTTGATTATTAAAATGTAAACGGATCTTTTTCATATGGGTGTTTTAGAGTTGTACCCCCTAGATCAGATCTCTAGTAATTGTGTGCTCAAAGTGCACCAGATTGAAGCATTTTACTTTCAAATGTTAAAAAGAAAAATCTTCCCGGGGGGGCATACCCCCGACGTCCCCCCCAATGCAAACATGTTCATACAATAATGAATACATTTGAAGCCATTTTGACGTATATTACCTATATCAATAAGTTTCTGTTTTTGTAGTGTATTTGCCTTTTGTAGAGATTTTTCATTTAT
This sequence comes from Pseudochaenichthys georgianus, assembly GCF_902827115.2. Lineage (NCBI taxonomy): Eukaryota > Metazoa > Chordata > Actinopteri > Perciformes > Channichthyidae > Pseudochaenichthys > Pseudochaenichthys georgianus. The sequence goes on from NC_047512.1 coordinate 36,465,237, forward strand.
TCTTTACATATAAAATCTCGCCTAGGGCAGCAAATTGGCTAGAACCGGCCCTGGTACCGGCCTCAAGAGCCTTTCTTGTGCTGACACATAAAAACAAATTGGTGGGGCGCACTTTGCACGCGCACACACTAAGAAATTCCACGCACTCCGCACTCACATTATGCTGGGCCCACGTGGGCCCACGTGGATGACTCCATCCTAGGGGAAACACTGAACACACAGGAACTAGAACCCACCTGCTTCTTTTAAATCAGCTGTGTGGGAACATTTTGGGTTCCCTGTGTACTACAATAACGATGGAGTGCTAGTGGAAGATCGGACAAGGACGGAGTGTTGGCGTTGTTATAGAGTATTTTTGTTGGCTAATCTATGGTAGGGCTAACCCATACAGTGGTGGGGCTCAAGTCAGTATTTGCAATGTAATTACATACACGCTATATCGCCCCCCTTGACAGTGGAACGCCATGCGTGAGGTTTAGATTATTTCCCTGTCTCAATCCAAATTGAACTGTATGAAATAAAAAGGCACATTTGTCTTGTAGTAAATAAAAAGGGCGACCTGGAGCAATCCTGCAATTTCCCCACAGGTGAAAGAGTTGACATGCTGAAAACCCAACCCCTGCAGGGGGGTCTGGGGGGATTCTCCCATAAAATACACATTCTGGTACTCTCTTGAGAAGAAAAATAAATACATATATTACTTATTGATTATTTAAGTAACCTGTGTTCCTAGTGTCCAGATGTGAGTTTGCTTAAATATATGTGTGTACTTAATTACTTTGTATTAAACAGTAGCAGTCTGTATAACAAGAAGCTGGAAATGTGCGAACATTTGTATTAAGAGTAATGGAGATGTGAGAGATGAGATATCCTTATTTGGACACCGCGTGGCAAACATCTGGAAGGCAGCAGAGTCAAATGAGTGTGCGTTAACCATCCTTAGGGAAATGAGTGTGCGTTCTGTCAAAGAGTCCTATATATATATATATATATATATATATATATATATATATATATGTTTTCTGTAAAGTTCTACTATAGGAATGTTTTTTTCGTTATTATTGATATTAAAGTAACTTACATGTATTACTTGCATTAGCCAACTATAAGCAACTATATCTTAGACATATCTTAAAAATGCCAAGGGTGTGTGGAGTTGTGTGTATTGAACTGAAGGAGGAGGGGGCCGGAGAGAGGGAAGTATATGTAGAAAATGTGTGTGCGTGTGCAGGCTGCAAGAATGCGAGACAACGAACACCAGATGTGTTTGTTTTGCCTCAAACTTAAGAGACTCTTGTTTCCGGGGCACCTCGGCTGGCTCGCGCTGATTCGTTGCGACAGGCCATCGTTTTTGTATCACCCAATGGGTGACCCCTATGGGGGGAGCATCCAACACGGCTCCTCCCGTTGGGATTGCATGTAGCCCTGTTGTGTCTTTGTGTCCGGCCTCTTTTTCCTCCTGCTGCCAAGATAGTAAGATCTCCCAGCACTAGGAACAGAGCAGGAGTACTTATTTTGTATTGTTGTTTGTTTACCATTAAAACAGATTATTGTTTATCCTTTATCCTGGTGTTTTGAATTCTTTCTTTTATAAGTTGACCAGCTCATCAAGGGACGCACGGAGCCGAGGTGGGCTTCAGACCACCGTCCTCATTGCTCCAACATACTACACGACGGATTTAAAAAAAAATGAATGCCATTTTAGTTTTTTGTTACTTTGTTCTGAAAGCTGAACCTGCTGCTCCTCACAGAGAGAAGAGGCTGTGTGAATTACTTTACATTGTGGATAAGGGTGGATAGCCCCCATTGTTCTGTGTGTCAAAATGAAAGATAGCCCACACACCTATCAATCATCAAACCGTGGGGTCTTATTTCATTACGTGTTGATTTATATCAACACGTAATGTTGTATCGATGTATATAAAGATGTAGGCTACTTCCGCAAAAGTATTCTCCGTCGGGACTCCCTGCAACAACACCACGCCTTTATCGTGATTCTGATTGGCCAGAAGACATTATCAAAGATGTTTTATTGAGAAGACAATCACTACGTGACAAAAGTTTTCAAAACTGTTTCTAGTCTTCGGTATTTCCAGACAAGTGGCTGCTGAAATCAATCTTACTTGCTGTCTGTGCAATTTACTCCACGGACTTTATTTTGCTTACTTTAACAATATTTTTCATGGTGGGGCTAAGCCATTTCTTGGTATGGCTGTAGCCTTCCCCAGCCATACCCTGGCGCCGCCACTGGTTGTCATGACCACAGCAAATCTGGATCAGCTCCGTCGTTCCCCCGTTTTTAGAGATGTGGGTACGGAGGTAAAGAGAGAGGGTTGTATTTTCGGACACTTTGTGAGTCTCCTGACACATATTTATGTATAAAAGACTTTTATAGAAAATAATAGGGCACCTTTAAGTAAATTTAGCTGCTCACACTTAAAGGTTTTCCGCCAAGTGTTCTTCTAATATTGGAGTACATTACTCTGTGGTATTAGTGTTTTAACTTTAGTAAAGAATCTGAACACTTCCTCCACCACTCATCCACATGCTTTAACAGATAGCTGTGTGGGAAGGGATAAAGGAGAGGGTCATGGTCAAAGAGAAAAGGGATTGGTATCAATTGCATAAATCGTGTGCTCAGGTCTAAAACATGTATTATTCCTTTGGTGCAAACAAGAGGTATAAATTGCAAATAACTGTTCTGCAGATTCAAATCATGTTGTTGTGTTCGGTGAAGATTGTGGTGTTTTGGTGAACTTCTACGTAGAGAAGTAACCTAATATAGATTTGATGCTAAACAAACTGATTAACTTCAACTTGAGAATTCAGAGTTCAGATGGTGCGTGCTGAACACCTCTGGTGCAAACACCTTTGAAAGAGCTTTTAGACCATAAAAGGACACTACATTTCTTACTTTAAAGGTCTCATGTCATGGCCATTTCCACTGATCATAATTCCATTGTTGAGGTCTACTAGATTAGATTTATACTGTGCAATTTTCCAAACTCACATTGGTTTCGCATACAGCATCTCTGTAAAGTATGTGTATTCAGCAGTATTCACTCTCTCCACTAAACGGCTCGTTGCAGCTCTTGCCCCCCCCCCTCCCTGTGAGCCCAGTGTGCTCCGATTAGTCGGGACCAGTCGGGACGTTGTGAATCGCGCTGAGCTCCGTGGAGGTGTGATTTCCTTGTTTAGCGATACACAGCCAAACTCATCCTGAGCTCACAGCCGAAGTAAAAACAATAAGTGTGGCTTGATATTGAGTAAGAAAAAGATTGATAAACACTGTGAGAATGGGTCTGCAGAGAGAATTTCGCCGCGATCCCAACTGTCTGTTATCAGCCTGCAGCCAGGGAGGAGAGATCAGTGTGTGTGAGGAAGTCCGTGGATTGGTCAATTTGGACCAATCAGCGGGGGCTTAACGTAACGGCTGCGCGGACGTAACGTAACGGCTCCACGGATTGGTCCATTTTGTTCCGGGTAACTCATGATGTCATGCGTTACCCGGAACCAAATGGACCAATCCGTGGAGCCGTTACGTTACGTCGAGTGCATCTCAAAAGTGCTTAATTTTAGATAAATAAAATGAAGTGTAGCAGCAGCTTGAGTTCCTCTTTTTCTTTGTTAACCGTTTCACATCATGACTTAAAAGTTTCAGACGATTATAGAACAGTCTTTACACATCATAACAATTGAACGGTTTTAAAGTTTCTCTTTCTTTCCCTCTTATATTGCAGTCCCTCACTCACTTTTTTTTATTCAGTGCGAGAATTGAGCTGGAGGTTGTCCTGCCAGGAGTTTAAATCTGGGCTGAAATGGTGTCAGGGCCATTATCATACACACATGCAGGTGCTCATTGGTTAGCCTGCGCTGGAACGATATTTAATTTGTGTGACCTCAGTTCTGACTTGAGAGGGAATGTTTGGTCAAACACTTTGTGTTTTGTCTCATAGTGGCGTTTTGGCACTTTTAATGAGCGCCACGGTCTCTGAACAAATGAGACACACTGGTTCTGTGCTCCCAGTGGGCAGGATGAACATGAAGAGTCCGTCCGCTCAGGGTTAAAAGCTCTGTTCTCACTGTCCACTTTCCTCTTCTTGGAGAGCGCCATTGTGTAATTATTTGTCTCTCCCTGTCTGTCGCTAACACGCCTGCTCACTCTTCTCTCCGCTTCTCTCCCTGTATCGCTAATTATTCTCTTCACACTTTCCTCTCCGCTTCTCTCTGCCGCGCTCTCGTCTCTTCTTCTGTGTTTCTCTCTCTGTATCGCTCACTCGTCTCTTTCGCCCCCTGTCCGTGCGGTTAAAATAGAATCGCCCCGTCAAAATTGAAATCCCCTATTAATGTATTGATTATAGGTCCGGGTCCGTATAGGTCGGCGTCTGGATCCGGACCGCGGTCCACCTGTTGCCGACCCCTGGTATACATGATATAAATGAGCTATGCAGTGATGAGGAATTCGTGTATGGAGACATGTCATTTCCTCAGTGTTCGGACAATGTCAGTGAGTTAAATGACGCAGCATCAGGTGTAAACGAACCTCCTACCCTTTCAGAAACAAACCCCTACACAGATAGAGAAATGTCTTTTCTTCAGGGTATACATGATATAAATGAGCTACGCAGTGATGAGGAATTCACGTATGGAGACATGTCATTTCCTCAGTGCTCAGGCAATAGCAGTGAGTTAAATGACGCAGCATCAGTTGTAAACGAACCTCCTACGCTTTCAGAAACAAACCCTGACACATATAGAGAAATGTCTTTTCTTCAGGGTATACATGATATAAATGAGCTACGCAGTGATGAGGAATTCACGTATGGAGACATGTCATTTCCTCAGTGCTCAGGCAATAGCAGTGAGTTAAATGACGAGGGCTCAGTTGTAAACGAACATTCCACCTCCTCCTCCACCAACTCAAGCTATCCAACAACATGGCACATTGGAATGGGTGCTAGACTGTTACCAGAACCTAGGGCTTTTAAATCATCTCCCAGACGACGTACTCAATCTGAATGGACAAAATAGCAAAGCTTCAGCCAATGCCGAATTACCAGTTTCCACCGTGCAAGATGGTGGATATGTTAGTGACACTCCGAGTGACTCAGAATCACCAGTCTCCACTGTCCAGAATGGTGGATATGTTAGTGACACCTCGAGTTACTCAGAATCACCAGTTTCCGCCATGCAAAGTGGTGGACATGTTGATCAGAATGACACCCCGAATGCTTCAGAGTCACCAGTTTCCACGGGGCAAAATGGTGGATATGTTAGTGACATCCCGAGTGACTCAGAATCACCAGGCCCCTCGTTACAACATGGAGGGGGCGCTAACCGAAATGCCTCACCACGTGTTTTGTCTCGACCTGTATTCAATAACACAGAAATGCGTCAGTCTCTAGTCCTAACTCCTCCTAACGATGAAGCAGACTTTACAGCCTATTATGGGGTTCTGATGAACAATGTACATGATATGTTAAATAAGGCTTTTTCACGGGCAGAGAGGGAAGATCTTGTACAGATTGAGCTACAGGGTGAGCAGCTACAGGCTAACGTGTCAGCCATTTTAAATGCTGTTATGCTGTGTTCGTTATTCTCGCGTCCAGGTAAGAAGCTTAAAAAATTAGACTAAATGGAGTCTCTGAGAAGGTTCAAAATTGGTACTTTAATTAATAAAAAGCGCGGTAATGTTACAAGCAGGATATTGTTCAGTCAGGAGAGAAAGTCTGCAGCTTCCTCTCCCTTGGTGGCCGTGCAGAAGAGAGCTTCCAAGCATTCGTCTTTCCCGCTTCTGGCTGTTCGCTCCTCCTCTCTGGGAGCTGTAGTGACTTAGGGGACTTCCCCCCTCGTTCTCCTGTGTCCGATATTGCGTTAAACAGAGGATTTTAACATTTTACATTCATTGCTTACTTCCACATGCCTTTTCTCCTCCTTATCTCTTTCATAACTTTATATGTAACACATGTTAACGGCGTCAATAGCCACTTTAATGATACCAATGGGCGGTAGTCCCGGATGTCGTCATGACGGATTTTCAGAATAAAAGCTTGGTATTGAGAACTTCCGGGTTTTTCCAGAATAAAATAGCATTTAAACTGACGGTATGTTTAAGGTACATTATGCCATAAAATATTGATTTTAATTTCTAACAATGCCCACGATGATAATAATCTGAATGATTTTGAGGAGGCCCTGTTCAATGCTGTGAAGTCAAATTTGGAGGTAATGGCAGACGGCAACCTTGAGTTAGTGGTGCAAATTGTTCATTCTCCCCGTGGAGGGGGTGGAGCGAAACGATTGGCTATTAAAATGTTGGACAATGAGATTGTTAAAAAGAAGAAGCGTTTTCTTTACGTTGTTCATAACCCCTCCAACCAGCTGTGTTTTGCTATTAATTTAGTGGGAATGCTGTTAACAGCATTCCAACTATTCTATGGACGAAAAGTTTATTATTATTATTCCGCCGGTATTTTGGCCCTCTTCTCCTCCCGCATTGAACATCGCAGAAACTCTGTTCAAACATCAAAACGTTCAGCTCGGTCGGGAATCGATGGCTATTACTTTTCTCATTCATAACTTTCATATTTCCAGAGATACATCCCATAATGCATCAAGTTTTTAACATTGAAGTCAATGGGGGAAATCTTCAGACTTCAACAAATCTTCATGCGATTCAACTGCTAACTGTTCATTCATACTTTCACTCAGAAACCTCATTCCAACTTTAAAATGTTACAAATCTTTCTGACATTATTCGTGTAAAACCACTTTTAAATCTGATACTTACTTTTAGAGATATTAACATTTGTTCAGACCTTGTTTTAGAGGTTGTATTCACATTTTAACATTAACTAGAGTGTGTGATGTCACAGCTAGAGTGGAGGACATCATGTTAGATTTATTTAAACATTTATCCTGTTCGTATAAAACAAATGCCCGGGAACCTAAAGGCTGGCGGGGTTTTTTAAATAGTCTGAATGAGCTCAACATTCCTTTAACAGCTTTTCAAAACCTGCACGCTCGTGAACAATATCGTATAATCAAAGAGGGCGAACCATATGGAGAAAATATGCCCAGAAAAAGAAGAAGAAATAATAAATCATCTCCTCCGACCATCAGCTGGGAGGTGGCAGGAACCCCAGACACCGCAAAAGAACCTTTGAGTGCCCTGCTTAAGAAGAAAAGGATAAGGAAAGACAGAATATTAAGTCCTAGCTGGTTACAATTTACCCCCTAAAGTTGTATTATATTTTATTCTCCTAATAAAGACAGAGTCATCTGAATTAATTTTGTCTTCAGACCTTTTTATTTTCTACATTTTATAACAATCTTTAAACATTTGTAGAGAACAAACACTGTGGTTAAAATGAGTGTCTTTATGGCGTCTCTCACACCGTTGGTATTTTTTCACAAAATTAGTCACAGCAGCATAATTTGTTATCACATCATCTCGATACAGAGATAACACATTTTCGTAAGACAGCCCCGACGCTCTTTTGCATAGATCAAAAATGCAATGTTGACCACAGGCTGTAGACATGACATTCTGAAGTTGCTGGTTATGGTATAAAATAGTTTTACATTGTTTTTCTAGAAAATGTAGGATGCTTTTCGGGTAATGATTAAAATCGGGAGGAAATCCGAAAGAATCAAAAAAAGTTCCAACCCCTTCCTCTTCCTCCAAAGTCACTGCTAGCCAGTGTTCTCCGGGCATGTGGGATGGGTGGGTGTTTACAATCATGTATACAGGATATCTAAATAATTGTTTTACTCGGGGTAGCTGATCTGAGGCCCATTTCCCCCCAAAAGAGTCCCCCACCATATGACGCAGGAGACTGTCCAATTGATGATTATTCATGTTGTAGTCTTCTTAGTAATAATCTACCAACACTTGACGTTTTGAATTAATCTCCAGAATCGAATCAAAACAATAATATACGATTAAAGTGGTAGTCTGTGGCAGCGGTACTCTGAATCTCATTTCCAGTCTTAAACTACCGCTTGTAATGGGAGACAGGGCTTCAGCGTCTTCCGCCGCAGTTAAATTAAACACAAATAATGAGTATCCTTGTTCGAAATCATCTCTGTCAATACTCAGAGGTAAGTCTTTCATGTGTCTCCCTGTAGCAGTGAACATGTTGTAAAACTGACTGACGACCCTCGGTTAAATTGAGGCTGAAATGCTTTGGCCGGTACTTGCCTACCATCCTGACACAGAGCAAGGTATTCCATATCATTATGAAGGAAATTAAAAGGTGAAAGTGGTCTCCTTCCAGTGAAGGCTTCGTGATTTACCATACCCAATACTATGTATTTAGGCATATTACCCAAAAAGAGATTGTCTTGGTTGCATATTCTAGAATTCACGGGGATACTATATGTCTTGATATTCACCCTTGATAAGGGGTAGAGGGCGTTACCTCTCATCAGAGCCGCGGCGTGACCCAAACGTACGGCAGGGGAGATGGTGGCTTTTTTGATAAAAAGTGAAGCCCCTAGTATTTTTAGACGGTATGTAGAATCATTTGCACACATGAGAGTAAAGGCATCGTTAGATCTGGTGAGTTTGATTCAGAAATCTACAGAGTTCAGGAGAAGCCTCTCGCTGAAAAATATATCCGTGTCTAAAGCTCCCATCAAATGAAGCTCTCGAGATTCTGCTGTGAATGTAGATATCTTTACGAAACCCTTGTTTGGCCCATTGCCGATCACTATAGAGTCCATAGCTCCCGCGGTGTCTTTATAAAATAAGCCGGCAGTGAACTGAGTTTTTAAAGTAGAATCAGAGTAATTCAATAATGTTTCAATCATAGCTCTGTAAGGATGAGTCGAACTGGATTGAGAAATTAGCCTGTCCCCTAGAATAACGTCGCATTGACTAAAAATGGTATTCAGAGGATAATTAACCAGAGCCACGGGGGCATCAGCTACCAGATTAGTCCCATCGGCGTTGGTTATTTTGATCCTGAGATGTATCAAGGTGTCATTCATATCTAGGTATTTATCCCCGTCCCCGGGAATAAAAAATTCAATCGGTCCGTCCTCCATAATGGCAGACAACGGAAGGACCTCTGTGTAGTGTTTTTCGTCGATAGAAAGTTGTGTCATGGGGGCAGAAAATAAATCCAGCTCTGCCATGCTGCATTCAGCAGATTTGTAATGTAAAAGAGCCATATTTAATACTCTAAAAGATATCTCCCCCAAATACGTTCCTTCTCCGAGGGTGTTTTTTCCCTAATGATTTTCTTTTGACTGAGTGCTTTCCTTTTTTAACACCCATCGGAACCCTTTTGCCTGGAGGTCTCTTCCGGGGCCTTCTGGCCAAAACCATCAGACCACCTGCTCCTTCTTGAGATCCGGGGTCTGACTGGCGGCCAAATGTATGCCAGATGAGGTTTAGCTATGGCAAACCCTTTTCTCACCAGGGGTGCGACAAAACGAAATAATCTCGAAAATATAGAGCCAATGCCTCGCCCGTACATCACTGGGGCTCCATAAAAACCTGGCAGGGATCCCCCCGCTTGATTTTCATAGTAACTCACAAAACGTTGGGGGTCGTGATCAATCATCGTTTTGTAAAAGATTGCCCTGCTAATGAGGGTCGGAAATGAAGTTTCACTACACTCTTCCCGTAGGTGAACTTTACTGGTTTGTTCTGATCGTTTTTTATCTCTATCTGTATATTCTCGATGTGCGTTTTGGTTACCGGTAAGTAATACGCAGGATTAAAATACTGAGTTACGGTATCGCCGAATGTTCCTCTCATATCTACGGTTCTCAAGAGAGGAGCAAAAGCGTCACCAACCCTCTGGTGACTGACCACATTGCTATAGCAGTACAGATGTGTTGAGCCAGCATTTATATCCGCGAAATAGGCTGCTGATTTATCATCAAATTTGAGCCACTGGTCTGGTTGTATTCCAAGCATATAAGCGACGGGTTTTGGAAAGCGGAAACGATATTGGGCCCCTCCTAGAAATTCGATTTTCCTGTGAATCGGACTATAGTATAAACTGACATCAGAGTCAATTTTTTTGAAGCAGGACTCAAGTTCCTCCATGAGCTGAGTTATGCTACTATAGTAACCAGCTCTAAGCATATGAAGCTTTAACTTGCTAGGCGGGGATATGTCGGGGAGTTTTGTTTTCTTTATCTATTCAAAACAGGCTACTTCCGAAGGTAAATTATACCAGGTGTGTGGGTATAACATTTCTGTCAGGGCGACCTGCCACGAACCATCCAAGTGTAAAGGTTGTGCCAGGTTCACCTGATAACTAGAGCTTGTATTGTTTTGAAATACATCGAGGCTGGCATTAGACGGCAGCGTAATGTAGAAACCTTCATTTATCTCCATGGCTGTAATGAAGGACTGAGCGTTGATTCTGTTTGCTTTTATACATCTTTGATTTCGCCTGCATCAACCCAGCTGTTGAATTTTTCGGGCCAATTATGCCAAGATACAAACATTTGTTTTTTCCCTCTCACCACACGCCTTTTTAGAATTTTCTCGACTTGAAAAGCCTCGTCATTGGTTATCTTCACTTTTTGTAACTCTTTCTCATAAAAAGTCCCCTTGATCTCTTCTCCATCATAATCTTTGAGCTTGTAAACAGGTGGCTGCCGAGGTAAGCCTTCAAGGCAAGGCAAGGCAAGTTTATTTATATAGCACTTTTCGACGCAGGGTAATTCAAAGTGCTTTACAAAAAAGAAATGAAAGACATTAAGCATTAAAAAAGAAAGCTAATAAAATAAACATTAAGGAAAAATACATGGATAAAAGTTACAGTGCAGTCTAAAATATGAATAGTTCAATTAAACATTACAAGAAAAAGTACATGGATAAAAGTTACAGTGCTAATAAAATAAACATTAAGGAAAAATACATGGATAAAAGTTACAGTGCAGTCTAAAATATGATTTAATTTAGACAGACTTTCTTCACCATATTTTGCTCGCATGACATCCACAATCGGACCCTCAGGAGGCTGTACACACCCCCTCCCCTGCTTTGCTTCCATAACAAAGTCTTTAAAGTGTTACCAAAACACTCCGTGTTACCAAAACACTATTTTTCATCCGTCGATGCCAGATATTCCAAATATCTCTGCTTTCGAGCAGTCCCTCTCATAAATGTCATGGAGTTTAATTACGTTTAGAAAAAGTACATGGATAAAAGTTACAGTGCAGTTTAAGATATGAAAAGTTCAATTAAAAGCCGCGACAAAAAGAAAAGTCTTCAGCCTGGATTTAAAAGTAGTAAGAGTTGCAGCGGACCTGCAGGTTTCTGGGAGTTTGTTCCAGATATTTGGAGCATAATAACTGAACGCTGCTTTACCATGTTTAGTTCTGACTCTGGGGACAGAAAGCTGACCAGTCCCTGAAGACCTGAGAGATCTGGATGGTTCATAGTTTAGCAGGAGGTCAGTAATGTATTTTGGGCCTAAACCATTCAGTGCTTTATAAATCAGCATCAATATTTTGAAATCTATTCTTTGACACACAGGAAGCCAGTGTAAAGACTTCAGAACAGGAGTGATGTGGTCCACTTTCTTAGTGTTAGTGAGGACTCGAGCAGCGGCGTTCTGAATCAGCTGCAGCTTTCTAATAGATTTTTTAGTGAGACCTGTGAAGACACCATTGCAGTAGTCGAGTCTACTGAAGATAAAGGCATGGACAAGTTTTTCCAAATCCTGCTGTGACATTAGTCTTTTAATCCTAGATATATTCTTTAGGTGATAGTAGGCTGATTTAGTAACTGTTTTAATGTGACTGTTGAAACTCAGGTCAGAGTCCATGACTACACCTAGATTCCTGGCTTTATCTGTTGGCTTCAGACACCGTAAATAATTTGTCCGTACAACTCTGCTCATATTTTTTATCAAATACCCCTCTCAATTTGGATATCCTTACAAGTTCGTCCTCCTTAAAGTTCATTTTGGCAGCAGCTTTTTTACGTTGGCTAGAGGGGTTATACAGGTTCCGAAACACTTGAGCCGCATTGTCCTTAGTTACCTGCAGTGGCGTCATTTTAATATTTCGGTGATAACTATTATTGTAACTTTCAATTAGTTTAGGTAAGACGTCTATATATCTATGAGTGTTTTTAGCTGTAAAATACCTCCACATTTTAGTTTTAATAAGTAAGATACCCTGTAACTTTAGAAAACTTGTCCTTTTGATTTAAATGTTCTTGAACCTACACTATACAATTGTTTTTTAAGTGCTTCACCGTTTTTCAAATATAAATGTCATTTGTAACTAAACTTTGTAAACTAGCAGAGATATGGCCAGTGTTGCGTGAATTAAATGTGATTAATGAAATATGACTGTAGTAAAATAAAGGTGCTTTTATATTGATTAAACCATTTTTATTTATTTCAGCATTAAGACAAAAGAAGATGGCAACCTCCTCCACGCCAAACTGCACAACCTGTAAGTTGATGGTCCTGGCTTACTTTACATGACTTCAGATGGTTGACATTACACACAAACATACTATACATATACATGTGTGCACAATTGTAGATAAACAGCACACAGTATATATATATATATATATATATATATATAAACTGTGTGCTGTTAATCTGTTTTTTGAGGTTTTGCTCTCTTGTTACTTTTAACCATACAGGTGTGATTTCATAGTTATTTTGTATGTTATTGTCAAAGGAACAAAATGAGCAACCCTTTATACTTAATTTGATATTCCTCATTATCTGAAGCATTTGTTACTCTCATTTATTTTCCTCCCATAGTGACTGTATGGATAATCGGAGACAGCTATGTCAGGCGTGGAGCCCAGAGAGCTACAGAGACCATCGGCAGCAACCTTGGCCTCGACCTGAGGGTGTGCTGGTTCGGTTGGGGTGGACTGCGCTGGAGAGGTGTCCTCCCTTTCTTTTCCTACTCCCTGCGAGGAAGAGCAGTCCCGGATGTCCTCCTGATCCAATGACTTGGGTGATGTGCCCAGTGTTCAGTTGCTGAACCAGATGAAGGAGGACCTGCACCAGCTTCACCATCGGCACCCTGGCTTGAAGATCATGCTCTCCCAGAGGCGCCGGTGGAGGGCTGGTGCACATCCTGTCAAAATTGACAAGGCCCGGAAGTTTGTTAACAGTGTTATGGCTACTTTTGTTCATAGCCTAAATGGTGCCATTGTTGACCACTCCAACATTAGACATGACAGTCCTGGGCTGTTTTTGCGAGATGGAGTTCATTTCACCCCTAGGGGAAATTATATTTTTTTAAAGTCACTAGCCAATTGCCTGAAAGACCACCTCCAAAGACTGTGAACTGCTAAAATGTCAGTATCACTGTCTTTGAATTTGGCCTTCAGAGTATGTATTCTAAGGCCCTTGCTAAGCCCAGACTGTCATGGCTAATGTTGAGTTAGATATTACATCTGTAGCCATAACACTGTTAACATGGCTGCTCTTCCTCTTCCCCACATCCCACCCCCCCCTCTTCCCCCAATGGACTCTGCAGCTCTCCAGGCCCATGCTGGGCATGGCTGTCTGTCAAACCTTTTATTTTGTATTTGTTATGATGTTTTTTGATTTGTTAAAATAATTATGTATTTATGTAAATATTGAAAATAGATTACATTCATATTTTCACTTCTTTTGTCTACTGCTTACTGAAAATGTTAGCTATCACATCCAAATGGGACTATCAAATGAAAGGATAAGCTTACCATACAATACAGAAAACATTACACATTAAGGCTCAAATCTTTTCCCAAGCAGTCTGAAAAGAGTCCCAAGTTTAAAAACACAAAATCTTGACAATAAATATTACGCTGTCATTTATCAGTGACAATGCAAACAACAAGAAGGTCTCCCCTAATCCCATGTATTTTGGCATCAATGTCATAAGCATACCATAGAATGTAATTATGAAGTGCAATACACAAGCCCACAATCCCTACAGGGTCGTAACGTCACAGAAGATAATACCTTTTAGAGAGTTTCTAAATTGTTCAGTATGCAGATAAATATTTGTTTTACAATAGAAACATTTGTCTCCATAAATGTTCCCACATGTTGTGAGCATCAACTTTAAATATTTTGTCAACAAATAAAAAACATCTTAATTTCCTTTAGGACAACATTTTGTTTATAACACCACTACATTAACAATAAACATAGGAAAATGATAAATGTCAACATTTAAGATTGTGCTTTTACTCTTTATTTAATCAGATCTATTTCACATTGAAAATGTGATAAATACACAAGCCACATTGAAAGTTACATGTTGCATTGTATTACTTAAGTACACTAGAAAATAAATTAAAGATGTGCAACAACTGTATCAGTAATTAAAATGATATAACTTATGTACAGGGTTGGGAGGGCTACTTGCCAAAAACACAACCAGTAACTTAATGTGAGTATCAAGATATAAAAGTGTAAGTGTATGTATGTAACCTGATAACTTTATTTTTCTTTTGGATTACTTCAATATCAAATGCAATGCAAATAAACACAGGAGAGAAGAAATATTAATATGATTTTTTTACTTAAATGTATAATATAATACCCTAAAGCAGATTCAGGCAGTAGGTGTATAGATTCACAATTAAAGGATTAGCCTACAGAACAGTACGGCTTCCAGAGAAGATTTGATCATTTTACAACAAGCACTATATGCTCTTTTTAGGTTTTGAATAAGATTGTAATCCTGAGTTTCCCTATTATTAAAAAAAGTAAAACTAATCCAATTACATATTTTTCTATGTAACTAAGGATTACACTTTCCTTTTTTTCTATACGATCTTGATTCGTGTTAGATGTAATCCATTACTGCCTAAGCCAATACAAGTCATCACTTTTGGAAAGTTGTCTCAAGTTATAAATGATGCCTTCAATCTCTTTCACGTGGAGAAGACATCACATTGGCCGAGGCGTTGCAACTTCCCTCAAGCGTCCTACATGAAAGAAAGATCACATGTTAGAAATGTATGCACAAACTATTCAGTATGACCCGTCTTAGTTTAAAGCCCAAGTGTAAGAGTGAACAGAGGCGGAGTCTGTTTGTTGGCTGCTGCTACCCAAACCAACATCGTCCTCACAAGCATTGGCTGTTGGAATGTCATTGTGCTCCACATGTGGAACAACAAAGGCTTCTTCAGGTGTGCCTTGTATCATAATGATATTGCTCTGATCAGCAGCAAGACTGTTTTCACCACTACCATGGTCGACATCTGCAACCTCCTCCTCCTTGCTGTTAACAGTCGAACTAGGAGTGTCACTTACCTCGTCATTGCTACTCACCTGCTTTTCCTTCTAGGCTGTTGTTCTTTGCCATTGGTGAAATAGAAAATGGTGGGCACTGACGTGTTTTTCAGGCATCTCCTTCCCTAATAAAAATAATAAACAAAAACACATAAAATAACTTTTTGAGGTCTGTAGATATTCAACTTTCTTTTGAATAATGTTGTTTTAAATGTAAGTGCATAATAAAAGACAATAGAGGGCCAACATGTTAACTATGCAGTTAATCCATTCAACAATTACGTGTTTCCAAGATTCAGATTCAAAGGATTTATGTCATAGCACATAGGCTACAGTGTGGGAATGGCAATTAAAATCATCTGTCCCGAGCTCCTCCAACAATGCAACATAGTTATATAAGACATAAAACAATAAAATAAATTCAAAATTAAATTAAGAATAATAAATTAGTGCAGGCAGAAATCTATATACACGTAAATATAATAAGACATATGCAAGAACAGAATGTAAAGATAAATATTGTAGAGTAAAATTAAATGAAATCATTTTTTTTTTACAGTGATAGCTGTTAAGATAAATAAGTTATAAGATGACAACAGATGAATGAATGTTGCTATTAAAATAATGTAAAAAAAGGTAATATAATTCATCTGTTTTTAACATAGAGTATGTGGGGGAAATGGCAATTCTCTATCTATGATAAAGAGTCTTTGCATAAATTGAAGAGAAATGTGATGGTTTGCAAAAAAATCGATTTCTATGTTTCTTTACTTAACTGGCAAAATCTTAATTTGGCCTTTAATCAAAAGAACATTACTCATCACTGATGTGCAAGCTGTGCCATAACAATTATTTAGCATTGTATGATGTATAACATGTATTTAATTAGTAACAACAATTTACACTCAATGGAACCAAGTTATTTTTTTTTTTAAAAAAGGATCTGTACCCATGAGTCCGTGCTGAAGGGATGACTCTCAAAGTGTTCACTGCACAAGCGAGAATAAACGTTGGGGGTCCATTTATTCCTCCAGATGTTCAGCACCCACTGGTCCAGCCTGTCTGGATCACCTAAAGGAAACCTTTATTCAAAAATACATGAAAACCGACCCAAATACAACATGAGGGTTAATGCCATATTCACTTAATAACGCATGAACAACTTTTACAAATATTTCTATATAGTCTGTGTTGGTAAATGTAATCTAGGTTGCACATTTCCTGCTGAAATACATGCATGGGCCTACCAAGTTACTGCGTGGCACTTTGGTTTTGATAAAACAGTGTAGTTCCACTATATAAACGTTACATTCATAATCAAACGAGACAATATGCAAGATAAATATCTATTTGTTGTTATTCTTAATGCTTGTCATTCACACGTTAAGAAAATAAAATAAGTACCGATACATAGCAGAACAATTGTGGCGATGTTCAGCTTAACAAGCCTTGTTCAACATCATTTCTTTAGCTAATACTATAGTGGGCTGCAGGCGAACCAAGTCCGCGTTTCGCTGCATTCCTTGATCTCCAGTTATAACACCAGGCTCCGCCACTGGCCGAAGCTAACGGAGACGCAAAGGGCTAGCTATGGCTCCGGTTAGCTATGGCTCCGGTTAGCTTCGGCGGCGGAATCCGGCGGCCACCACTGGGATAATTGGGTCCCCTTTTAACATTTGCTCCCATTTAGCATTATGGGCGTCATAGCCATAGACTATAAAAGTCTTACCCAAGGCTGAATCATAAACTAAACTGTATATATATATATACA
Source organism: Pseudochaenichthys georgianus (assembly GCF_902827115.2). Lineage (NCBI taxonomy): Eukaryota > Metazoa > Chordata > Actinopteri > Perciformes > Channichthyidae > Pseudochaenichthys > Pseudochaenichthys georgianus. The sequence continues at coordinate 36,482,247 of NC_047512.1, forward strand.
CATGTATAAAGGGTTACGTCCTTAGCTGGCTAATAAGCTACATAACAAGCTAAACTAACAAGCACACAAACACCTGCTAACGGGGTTAACATGTATAATATTATCATTTTACTCACCGAAAAAAGCCGAGAGTAGACTTCTTGGAAGTTCTGTTAGTACATTCAAACGCACAGCACGACATCTTAATTGTCTGGTATATCACCACGAACACGGCTAAAGCTAAAGGGTCAAGTACAGTAACTACGACTAACTAACGTTGTAGCCTCTATGGTTGTAGCCTAGCAGAGTGGACAGGTTGCTGTTAGCTGACAGTGAGGCATGTACGTGTCCATCAACGTGACCACGCCCTAATTAATGCAAAAACTTTAAGACCTAATATAAATAAAAGGGTTGTGTTAGAAAACAATTCACTCACAGATCCATAATCATGAAGATGGAATCTAACTATATTGATAATAAAAATGTATGGAGCCAGGGATAGAAACATCTTTTTTTCTGCTGTAATGTTGGGCATTTTAACATGGGGGTCTATGGAAATTGCTCCTTTCTGCAGCCATCGCCTATCGGCCAATATATGAACTGCAGTGTGTGGCACTTCCGTATTGGCTTCCCGGCTGTTCCCCAGAGTTTGCCGCTTGGTTATAACACAGCACATCAAAGGGCAAACATCAAAGGCTCATTAGATTAGACAACAAAGGGCTCTGAGGGGCAGGGGTCAAAGAGACTATCTTAATCAATACATCAAAGAACTATACAACAAAGGTACTGCCTGGGGCTTTTCGTTCATATCTGATTGCAGGCTAATTATTCAACTCTCAGGGGCAGGGGTCAAATACCTTAACCCCAAGAGACTATCTTAATCAATACATCAAATAACTATACAACAAAGGGACTGCCTGGGGCATTTAATTCATATCTGATTGCAGGCTAATTACTCCACTCTCAGGGTCAGGGGTTAAATACCTTAACCCCAAGAGACTATCTTAATCAATACATCAAATAACTATACAACAAAGGGACTGCCTGGGGCATTTCAAACCTATCTGTTTACAAGGCTAATTACTCCACTCTCAGGGTCAGGGGTCACATACTTTAACCCCAAGAGACTATCTTAATCAATACATCAAAGAACTACACCAGGGGCCTTTCACGCCAATCTGATAACACACACATCAAAGAATGGGAGGCGGGACATGGGAGGCGGGACTTAGCTCATTGGCCAATGGGAGACGGACGTGGCTCATTTGCATAAGTGGGGGCGTGTCCACCTGTCACTTGCTATGCATACTAATTTGACGAAAGGGGTATGGTTATAACTACTGATGCTGTATGCCCTTTGAATTTAGGAGAACCATATATGGCATTAATAGTTATCAGATCTTAACTGGAGTGCAGCGATGTGCTTTCAAGAATAAGAAGAGAAGGCCATCCAGTTCTTGACTTCCTGTCTTCGGAGACGGATAGGTCTTGTAAATTGGCACCCTAAGGCACAGGCTTCTGTGCACAGCGAACAGCGCTGCCACAGAAGTCAGTGTTGTGGGGCGTCTCTGGTGATCCACCCTGAGGCTCCCGGCCCACTGGGTGCACCAGGAACATCATCAAAACGGCTTCTGCAGTGAAGGAACACCGAATGGAATCTAAACCAGCAAATCCGAAATATATTGTCCTTGTCAGCTTTAAATGAGGACAATGTTGTGCCTCCATGGCCTTTGCATCTAAAAAAACACAGCATTTGGTACAGCATCCATCATACACAGATTTGTGGAGTCCTCAGGCTGCAGTTGATAGGAAACAAAAGGAAGTTACCTTTTTAGCTTGCTCTATCAGTACCCTGTCAATACCCCCCCCCCCCCCCCACGCACCCACACACACACCGCCTTCCAGCATTGACCCATGACCTCTTAGACAGCCAACAGGAGGTGCAGGATCTGGTGGGAAGGACAAGAAGAAAGCATCCAATGCATCTGAGGAGTGAGAACTGATCGATGACTCAGGCTGGCAGCACTTTTCAGCAAGGTAATGACGCGTGCTGTTTTCTGTCTCTACGTAGGGGTTGTGACAGGAAGGAATGCTCTTCACAGGAAGAACGGACAAATTGATCCCTCCATCTTTCTTCAGTCTTCATGAGACAGATATCCATAATCTGTGAACAATGACACACTTCTCTAAAATGCAGGAGAAATGCAAAAGTATAGATAGATACTTCATTGAATGTGTGAGGACCTCCACTGGATTAGCTATGATTCTGAAATCTTAGTGAGTCTATCAAAAGGTTTGTTACCAGGTAGTACCTCTCATAATGTTTTATGTTCTGAATATGGCAGGGATTTATGTGAAGCTTTTTAGACATAAATCCATGATTACCTCATAATGCGCTGACGCAACATCCGACTGAATTCCATACAGGGGTCTCATATTTCCTATTGTCTGTGATATTAGATAATTCCACATTATGAAAATAATTTCTTATAAACTCAAAGTCAAATCAGCCATTATTATCAAAAGTCAGTAGCGAACCGTCAGGGCCTTCAAGGTATTCAGAGAATACCTTGGAAAACTCAGATAAAACAAACAAAAAATCGATTTAATTATATAAATAAAATGTAATAAAATGTATATAAAATGAATATATGAGAATCGTATCTGTGTTGTTGATCTGTAATATTACAGGGTTACGTTGATTTGTTCGTCCTTCTCGATGCACTATGCATTTCAGTGGTTTTGTGTTAGAAAAGAAAGCAACCAATCAGATCTTGTTCTGGGTCTCTGCGTAGAATATCCTTAAACCAAGGTATTCTACATCCTTGATCGAATGCCCTGGCCGTTGCACTGAATGAGAGCGTACGTTTGGACTGACAGTTTGATCAACCAATCATATATTGATTTGTAGCCAATGGGTGTATTCTTTCAGAGTTTCTCTCGGTTCAAGGGTACTCTAGAAGGCCCGCTAGTTAACTGACTCGAGACAGAGGATCTAGATGAATGCGACGAAGCAATTCATGCCGTTTTATTGTTTTTAACGTTGAAATGACAAGTGCAACAGGTGAAGATAAAGTTCATCCATCCATCCATCCATCTTCTCCCGCTTATCCGTGGTCGGGTCGCGGGGGTAGCAGTTCCAGCAGAGAGCCCCAAACTTTCTTTTCCCTGGCGACATCAACCAGCTCTGACTGGGGAATCCCAAGGCGCTCCCAGGCCAGCGAAGAGATATAATCCCTCCACCTGGTCCTAGGTCTACCCCTTGGTCTCTTCCCAGCTGGACGTGCCTGGAACACCTCCCTAGGGAGGCGCCCAGGTGGCATCCTAACTAGGTGCCCGAACCACCTCAACTGGCTTCTTTCGACGCGAAGGAGGAGCGGCTCAACTCCGAGTCCCTCCCTGATGACCGAACTTCTCACCTTATCTCTAAGGGAGACACCAGCCACCCGGCGGAGGAAACCCATCTCGGCCGCTTGTATCCGCGATCTCGTTCTTTCGGTCATGAAGATAAAGTTGTTGCGGAATTGATTTAAGTACCCTTTTCAAGACAACAATTCAGTGTAAAGACGGACATTATAATGCCGCGGAGGGCAGAAGGTCCAGTTGTGATTGTTAGGAGATTTGGTAGACAACTTGTCCACTTTCTTAAATCTCCTCGCGTTCCTACACGAGCCATTATCTTACAGGAAGGAAACCCAGAACCTACAAGTAACCGTTTAACAATAATCCACTTTAATGGTAATATACAATGCAATACAATCAAGTACAATCAATACAGTACAAATTACATACAGTTCTGTGGGATCCCACATTTACCTGATACTCACGTGAGCCAGCCAGCCAGCCAGCCAGCCAGCCAGCCAGCCAGAGGAGAAAGAGACCGAACACAGCGGGGTTTCTGTCTATATCCCTCGCTGACCCAAGGAGGAGTTATCTGCGCCTCCCTTCCAGACCAGTGATTGGCTGCCCAAATTATCATCAACACCCCACATCTTAAATCCCCAATCCCAGTGGCTCAGCTTCCTTATCACAGGGATCTGAGATGACTATGTCAACTCCACACCTTCCCCCTCTTCCTTTGTCCTCACAAAACCACATGTTAGCAGGCCCAAAACCAGCCCAGTTTTCTACACAAATCATTTTCCCTTTTTAAGCATCTTGATAGTTTACTAACCTGAATACATACAAATATTTCTTTACAATTCCCTCTTTTGCACTCTTAAAAAAGAGAGTGCAATTTACACAAGGCACTTGCAAAAAACTGCATCCTTGTCTGCTGAGTCTCCATACTTTTTATTCTCAGTGTCCACAGTGAAGGGCACTCCGTCCAGGCTCTCGTTGCAGATGACGCAGCGGAAGCAACCGGGGCGGTAAGACTTCCCCAGGGCCTGCCGGCCTGCATGTCCATGATTAGATGTCCACCTGCGTTGCACTTGTCTGCAGACTGCTGGAACCCAGAGTACAGAAAGTCCTCTTCACAGAAAACCCTTCCTGCGTCATAGTAGAACGCCTTCCCTCTCAGCCTTCGACTACAGGCGCTGCAGGTGAAGCAGCTGTCATGGTAGAGGCTGCCCATAGCTTGGCAGTGATGGCGGCTTCCGAGTCGATGCTGAATAGATTTCCTTTCGATCTTCCTTCTCCGGTCCGTTGATGATGCCTCCTGGGACGACTGCTGGATGGATGATGGATCTCCTCGAGGTCCTTCTCCTCCAATCCGCTGATGACAGCCTCCGAGTCGACCTCCCTGATGAGAGCCCGATCCGTCCTGATGTCGTCTAGGGTCCTCGCAGGTGTTTTCCCCCGCCGCACACTGGCTCCGCACAGTGGTACCAGTTGTCCCCCTTTCCTTGTAGGCGGACGGCACGGGATGTCCTCTGGGTCACTTGGTCGGGGCCGGAGAGCCTGGGGTTGACAGTCAGCCTCCTGCGTCTCGGGTCCCCCTTTTGGCATCAACAACCTGTGTGGAGAAATCTGATACAAATCCCTCAAGCCTACGCTCCGGGCTCTGGGGCCCTCGGCTGTTTGACCCACCAGTGCGTGGCCACTTGGAGCCTGTTGGTGGGGTGTCTTAAAACAACAGACGTGTGTGAACAGGTTTTCTAAATGAATTGTGCAGCTTCAGAATCTTAATACTTGGACTGTGCCCACTAAATAAGAACCCCAACATCTTTAGGTAAACTAAATAACATATTTCAATAGCTCTGAATTTCTGACAAGCATCTGTATTTATTTAAATGAAATCCTTGAGATCCCATTAAAAATCTAAAAATATGATTTGAACTGCTAATGTTTCTGGTAAAGAAACACACTAATCTTATGGATTCAAAAACAACCAAAATCACAATACTAACAAAGTGAATGGCTTCCTGGTGATACTGCTTCTACCCGTCAGTGCTTAGATATTATCCCACTGAAAAAATGAATACAGAATTCCCACCAACTGTCATCAAATGTCTTTCTAAATGTAGATGAAATGTATATCCCCATAATGACCTAAACAATAAAGTCTATGGCTTTTACTTCTTTACCAGACTAGTTACATGATGTTGTCCAAATCACATTGTGTCTCATTACATTACTATGTTTTAGCTTAACTGTAAATATGTTCTTTCTACATTTCAAACCTCAGTTACTTTAATACCTGTTGAAACATTAGTTGACACATTACTCACCGGTCAGCCTCTCCAGTATTTCATTCTGGACTTACATCTCTCTGGTAGCCCCTTGGCCACTGATTCTCTACCTGTGCTACCTGCTATAACTCAATCAATACTAGAGACATGTCAACATTCACCAAACAGCCTCTTATCCCCAAATATGGAGCAGGTCAATTCTAAAACTGTCAATCAATGGTCAGATTGAACAATGGAGTTGGGCAGCAGGTTCCTTTCAGTCCCTAAATGAAAAATGTACATTGTAAAGTTTACACTCCCCCTTTTTTACACATTCTCTCATGTGTAAACAAAAACCTGTATGGGAAGAAAACCTTCAGGTCATAATGGATTATAAGACAATACCAAACATTTTTCCCAGTAAACACTTGAGAGTGTTTCTCTCCATCATTCAGTCCTAAAAGAAACAGAATTCCAAATTTCCTAGTTTGAGTTTCACATTCTGCAAACAGCCACCTCCTGTGGGAGTGAAACATCATCAACCAGATTAGATACGGTTTCCCCTTTTGTGCAATGTTAGGAAAGCTCTCATTTCACACATTATTATCACACAAAAATAATGTGTTAGTCCAAAACATGCTTGATTAGTCATCGTTTCAAATCACGCAGTTGCACTGATCAGGTGCAGACATACACACACTCACACTCACACTGTCAGGTTGTAAAGTCAGGTTTGGTCAGGTTCACCGCAGAGTCAGTCATTGACAGTGCCTTCCCAAGTTACCCTGTCGGTCAGTTGGTCTCAGTCTTTTTGGCCATGTGTTGTGCTCTGCAGAGACTTTGATGTTCCAGCACAGGCCAGCATCCTCCGTCTATACAAATCTGTATATATGGAGCGCCATCATTTATTAATTCACAATTACAACTATAATGTTCAAGATATCTCCAACCCCTCCTTGCTGTTTCCCACATTCCCTGAAAAGTGTCTAGCCAAAAAAAAAATGTCACTTCCTTATTGTACTATTACTATTACTGCAATTCATTTACACCTAATTAGTATTAAAATGACTAATAGATCTATTTCAGAAACATGTGTACATCACTATCTTGTGTCAAAACATTACTAGGATCTGTAAAGCTCTGCTATTTATTCCATAACTCATTCTATCAATTTATCTTCAATTCTCGTGCACTTAAAGAACAATGTTACCCTCTTTCACAGTGCGTGGAACTCTGGGTGTCTGAACATGAAACCAGTACCTCAAATTGAAATACTATATTTTGTTTAGAACCAGCTTTCCCTTCAACATGACCTATATAAATAAATATTTATCTGATCTTATAGAGCTGTTACTAAAACTCTCCCTTTGAACTGATCAATACTGTAACAAATTAAAACACTACCAAATTCACACACGAATAAAAAATCCAGTGCATACTTCCTTCATGCCCCCCCCCTTTTTTTTATCAGTGTGTATTAGACTGATTTTCCACTTCCCTTTAATAGTTCCCCTCTTTTCCGCTATTTTTATTTACCACTTGACTAATTTATGGGCCATACATCTTCTTATCTTCACTTATTTATCAAGTCAATTCAAGTTCTTTACAATACATTAGTAGATACCTTGTGGAGTCTTCACAATAACTAAATCCCCTCTAGGATATGAAATCCATTCATCTTCAAGCAGATACTATTTCCTTATTTATGTTTTGTTCACGATAACAATGTTATAACAACCACATGTCATCCATTCTGGTCCACCTAAAAACCAATGTTAAACTCTTTAGCAGTGTGTGGAACCCTGGATGTCCGAACATGCAACCATTCCTCCCTCCTTTATCAAGGATTTAAAAACAGAAGTCATTTCATATTTCCCATGGTAATAACTATGCTACAATGGTGAAATCAATTATTTAGATTGGAATACTATATCTGGCTTGGCACCAGCTCTCCCTTTAACATTATCCATACAGATAAAGATTTGTCTTATAGAGTGGTTCCCAAAACTATCCCACTACTTTATTCACACGTGAATAAAAATGTCAAAGAATATTCTGTTAACCTGATGAAAAGATTGAAGAATATGGTTGTACTTTGTCATGTGGCCCCCTTTAACCCTCAGTGTGTTCTCATTTTACTCTAATAGTTTACTGCTATTTTTAATTTAATAAATCTTTCTGTCTTTACGTATTTATGCTTTAAATGTGCGTTTTGTGAATAAGTGTGTTTATGTGTAAACTCACTCATTCCCGTTTTCCTTTTCTCCTCCTCTGGTTTTCTCAAGCCGTGACCCCGGCCTCCTCACTTCTAATTGACCATGCCAACTCCTCTGATTCTGTGTTCTCTTCAGTCCCTCAGCTGTAACTTCATCCGCTGTCAGCCATTGGCCCAGTTACCTCTGCATGCCCCATCTTGCACTGCTTTGCATTTTATCCCCTCCTTTACAGTCTCTCTGCTGTTTTTATGGAGGGCAGATTCTGCTCTCATCTCCCACACTTTGCTCTTGTGCTCAGCTTGGAACTTCATGGTCCTGTCTGAGGGACTGATGAGCGTAGATTTCTGCCCGTCAGCATGCTGTCTGGTTCTGGATGCCACAGGCGGAGATAGTTCTGGCTGCAGTCTTGTTGTTGTCGTTTCAGCTCTGGTTCTCTGTCTGTTCGATGGAGAAGGAGGAGTTTCCTGTTGGGTTAGGTCTTTTGTCTGCTTGGAGGGTCGGGACCGTAGCCTTTTCTAACTCAGAGGGGGAGTCCAGGTCTCGGGACGCATTACCTATAAAAAAATCTAGCACACTGAGGTTAAATAAATCCAACCCTTTCCACTCTGACTCTTTGTAATCATACTATCTGTCTTAATTGTTAAATGCCATCTAAACAACCTAATTGATGTCTACAAATGATATTACAAAAACCCACTCTAAAAATTGTTTCATCCATTGCTACATATGTACCCAACATAACTCTTTCAGGAAACCATTTTCTCCTATACATTGAAAAACGTACATGTTTCCAGCATCACATATTCCACACACCACGAAAGAGCATCTACATATTTTCTCCAATATTTTAAGCTAGTTTCTATAACAAGATTATCACGTGTGACATAATAATCAGATGTCTTGTTTGCTAACCAAGAATATTAAACTTTAAAATGTCTTTTGGCCAGTTGAAGTCCTGCTTACTTCATCCTTAAACTCTACTTTAATTTGAAACCAAAAAAGGTCTTCCTTCTCCACCATGATCCTATCTCTATATCAAAGTCCAGACAAACTGATGATTTATCTTTATAAACCATGAGGAATGACTCATAAAACACTATTCTCCCTTACTTCAGTTCTAAATCAAATGAGCCAGACAGGAAACCCCTTTTAACCACTTGAAATTGTTTATCTAAGTTGTGTTGCAAGCAGGTTAGATCTGTAATGAATTAAAATCAATATTTAAAGACGCAATATAAGTTAAATATATTGTTACGGTAATTACTGTTTTATTGTGAAGGCATCTCTGGCGAACAGCGGCCTTTGGCTTTTATTTTGAAAGGCCGCTCCGAAACAGCGAGGCCGATTCCTAGAAACACGGCAAGTTGACAATCGTTCTAATGCATTAACTATAGTCGTGAAAGAGACAAGGAGGGGGAAGGCGTGTGGAAGCAAGCAATGAACTGAAAATGCCACCAATCCTCTGTTTTAACGTGATGGCGGACATTGAAAACCGAAGCGGGCATAAGTACCCCTGTCTTTTGTACCATTACATTTACCAACATAAAACAAGGTCTTTACTAATCAACAATGACAACCTACAGACAGCTCATTTCTTTAAATATACGCAATATATTGACTTCGCTTTTATTTATCTGACTTAATTAACGTGCTTCCCCCCCTTTCAGCCACTAGATGGCAGCAGCAGAGCACAAATGAGCTTCACTCTTCTGAGCGAATGTGTGATTATCACAGACAATCGGTCACACAGATTATTCAGGTAAAAATCACACAGATTTATTCCCCGTACAGTTTGTCCGGCTTGATAACGTGCTTCATATGTTGTCACGCAGGACTCTCTGCCTACCTTGCGATCAACGTTATGTTTACGTCAGCCTTTCAAATTAATTTTTACAGACAAGGGAAACGGGAGCCGGTCTCGTCACAATGTAGGTGACATTAGCGCTCTCTCCCAAGGATTTAACAGAATAGCAGTCCACTGACACTTTCGCTTATTCGGTCTCAGACTGCTATTTTACCCCCAGTTATAAACGGCGGACCGATCTTGGAGTATCGATCATCCAGGTTCCGCCGTGTGAGACTCACACTCACATCCCACGAACTGCACCGCTCCTACGCCACTTCCGGACTAAACTACCTGAAGATCCACGCTAAACTGCTCTAATTTCTTGTTACGCAGGACTCTCTATACCTGACGATCAACGTTCACGTGTTATATATAACTTTCCTAACATGGTAAAAAAGATGCATTGTATACTCCATTCAAACTTCAAAAACACTCCGAAACGCCTACAGACAATCATACATGGCCCTGCTATTGTCCGAGGCGCCCAAAAGTGCTTGTTCCCGACCCAGTGTGGTCCTCTGAATCCTTCCACAGCCCTGTCTACTCGGAAACGTCGGAGATCACCATTTGTTAGGAGATTTGGTAGACAACTTGTCCACTTTCTTAAATCTCCTCGCGTTCCTACACGAGCCATTATCTTACAGGAAGGAAACCCAGAACCTACAAGTAACCGTTTAACAATAATCCACTTTAATGGTAATATACAATGCAATACAATCAAGTACAATCAATACAGTACAAATTACATACAGTTCTGTGGGATCCCACATTTACCTGATACTCACGTGAGCCAGCCAGCCAGCCAGCCAGCCAGCCAGCCAGCCAGCCAGCCAGAGGAGAAAGAGACCGAACACAGCGGGGTTTCTGTCTATATCCCTCGCTGACCCAAGGAGGAGTTATCTGCGCCTCCCTTCCAGACCAGTGATTGGCTGCCCAAATTATCATCAACACCCCACATCTTAAATCCCCAATCCCAGTGGCTCAGCTTCCTTATCACAGGGATCTGAGATGACTATGTCAACTCCACACCTTCCCCCTCTTCCTTTGTCCTCACAAAACCACATGTTAGCAGGCCCAAAACCAGCCCAGTTTTCTACACAAATCATTTTCCCTTTTTAAGCATCTTGATAGTTTACTAACCTGAATACATACAAATATTTCTTTACATGATAGACACGGTTCGCCACTGTCAAAAGTACATCTTAATCCAAAGGTAAAACTAAGATCAATTAACATCATAGATATGTGGCTACCTCTCTGAAGAACCAGCACCTTACCGTGGTAGAGAGGTTTGTGTGCCCTGATGAACCTGGGGGCTGTGTTGTCTGGAACCTTGTGTTCCTGGTAGGGTCTCCCATGGCAAATTGGTCTCAGGCAAGGGGCCAGACTAAGATTGGTTCAAAAGACCTCATGAAAGACGACACAATAAGTGAGGATACCCGGCCCGGAGGCAGCCCGGGGTCCCTTTCTGGAGCCAGGCCCAGAAGGAGGACTCGTCGGCGAGCGTTTGGTGGCCGGGCTTGCCACGGAGCCCGGCCGGGCCCAGTCCGAAAAGGCAACGTGGGCAACACCTATGCTTCTCCGTCCCGCGGGCCCACCACCTACGGGAAACAGCGATGGGGTCGGGTGCGCTGCCAGAAGGGTGGCAGTGAAAGCGGAGGGTCTCGACGGACCAGACCCGGGTGACAGAAGCTGGCTTTGGGGACGTGGAACGTCACCTCTCTGGGGGGGAAGGAGCCGGAGCTTGTGCGGGAGGTGGAGCGTTACCAGTTGGATCTGGTTGGGCTCACCTCTACGCACAGTGTCGGCTCTGGAACCTTACTTCTGGATAGGGGTTGGACTCTATGTTGCTCAAGGTGTGAGGCGCCGGGCGGGTGTGGGGATACTCACAAGTCCCCGGTTAGGTGCTTCATTGTTGGAGTTTACCCCAGTGGACGAGAGGGTCGCCTCCCTACGCCTGCGGGTTATGGGGGGGAAAACTCTGACTGTTGTGTGTGCTTATGCACCCAACAGCAGTTCAGAGTATACGGCCTTCTTGGAGACCCTGGAAAGAGTCCTGTATGGGGCTCCTGAAGGGGACTCTTTAATCTTGCTGGGAGACTTCAACGCACATGTGGGCAATGATGGAGACACTTGGAGGGGCGTGATTGGAGGAACGGCCCCTCTGATCTGAACCGGAGTGGTGGTTTGTTACTGGACTTCTGTGCTAGTCATGGATTGGCTATAACAAACACCATGTTCGAACATAAGGATGCTCATAAGTGTACGTGATACCAGAGCACCCTAGGCAGAAGGTCCATGATCGATTTCGTTATCGTATCATCGGACCTGATGCCGTATGTTTTGGACACTCGGGTAAAGAGAGGGGCGGAGTTGTCAACTGATCACCATCTGGTGGTGAGTTGGGTCGAGTGGCGGGGGAAGCCTCTGGATAGACCTGGTAAGCCCAAACGTGTAGTTTGGGTGAACTGGGAACGTCTGGAGGAGGCCCAAGTTCAGGAGCCCTTCAACTCACACCTCCGGCGGAGCTTTTCAGGCATTCCTGTGGAGGTTGGGGACATTGAACCAGAGTGGTCGGTGTTCAAAGCCTCTATTGCCGAAGCCGCGGCGGGGAGCTGTGGTCTCAAGGTCCTAGGTGCCTCAAGGGGCGGTAACCCTCGAACCTCCTGGTGGACACCGGTGGTCAGGGAAGCCGTCCGACTGAAGAAGGAGGCCTTCAGGGATTTGTTATCCCGGGGGACTACCAAGGCAGTTGCAAGGTACCAACAGGCCCGAAGGGCAGCAGCCTCATCCGTGGCCGAGGCAAAGCAGCAGGTGTGGGAGAAGTTCGGAGAAGACATGGAGAAGGACTTTCGGGCGGCACCAAAGTTGTTCTGGAAAACTGTCCGACACCTCAGGAGGGGAAAGCAGGGAACCATCCAAGCTGTGTACAGTAAGGATGGGACGTTGTTGACCTCAACTGATGGAGTGTTAGGGCGTTGGAAGGAACACGTTGAGGAACTCCTGAACCCGACAACTCCGCCCTCTATGTTAGAGGCAGAGCTGGAGTATGACGGGGGATCAACACCAATCTCCCGGGGGGAGGTCACTGAGGTCGTCAAACAACTCCACAGTGGCAAAGCCCCGGGGGTGGATGAGATCCGCCTGGAAATGCTGAAGGCTCTGGGTGTTGAGGGACTGTCATGGTTGACACGTCTCATCAACGTTGCGTGGAAGTCGGAAACAGTACCGAAGGAGTGGCAGACCGGGGTGGTGGTTCCCCTCTTTAAAAAGGGGGATCAGAGGGTGTGTGCCAATTACAGAGGCATCACACTACTCAGCCTCCCCGGGAAAGTTTACTCGAAAGGAGGGTCAGGCCGATTGTCGAACCTCAGATTGAGGAGGAACAATGCGGATTCTGTCCTGGTCGTGGAACGACGGATCAGCTTTTTACTCTCGCAAGGATCCTGGAGGGGGCCTGGGAGTACGCTTATCCGGTCGACATGTGTTTTGTAGACTTGGAGAAGGCGTATGACCGAGTTCCCAGGGAGTTACTGTGGGAGGTGCTGCGGGAGTATGGGGTGAGGGGTTTCTACTCAGGGCCATCCAATCTATGTACTCCCAAAGCGAGAGCTGTGTCCGGGTCCTCGGCAGTAAATCGGACCCATTTCCGGTGAGGGTTGGCCTCCGCCAGGGCTGCGCTTTGTCACCAATCCTGTTTTTAATATACATGGATCGGATTTCGAGGTGTAGTCGTGGGGGAGGGGGTCTGCAGTTCGGTGGACTAAGGATTGCACCACTGCTTTTTGCAGATGATGTGGTTCTAATGGCTTCATCGGTCTGCGACCTTCAGCACTCACAGGATCGGTTCGCAACCGAGTGTGAAGTGGCTGGGATGAGGATCAGCACCTCCAAATCTGAGGCCATGGTTCTCAGCAGGAAACCGATGGACTGTCCACTCCAAGTAGGGAATGAGTCCTTACCCCAAGTCAAGTAGTTCAAGTATCTCGGGGTCTTGTTCTCGAGTGAGGGAACAATGGAGCGTGAGATGGGCCGGAGAATCGGAGCAGCGGGAGCGGTACTGCAGTCGCTTTACCGCACCGTTGTGACGAAAAGGGAGCTGAGCCAGAAGGCAACGCTCCCTGGCAGGCACGTCCAGCTGGGAAGAGACCAAGGGGTAGACCTAGGGCCCGGTTGAGGGATTATATCTCTTCGCTGGCCTGGGAGCGCCTTGGGATCCCCCAGTCAGAGCTGGTTGATGTTGCCAGGGAAAATAAAGTTTGGGGCTCTCTGCTGGAACTGCTACCCCCGCGACCCGACCACGGATAAGCGGGAGAAGATGGATGGATGGATGGATATGTGGCTAATACACAGGGGTGCACATAACCTTTTTGCCCTGGTTCTCAAAGGAGCACCTGGAGATGTTGCTTGGTGCGCATCCTTAAAATGAAATAAACCGGACCTTTTGAGGGGTACTTGACTTTATGAACAGGGGAAGGTGTGCTAGTGAGCACGCAGCAGGGTTACTGTGCGGAGCGCATAAAGCAGACCCTTCACGCGATAGCGAGGGGAAGAGCGAGGGATCGCAGAGGCCGTTGTCCTCGTGGACGGATTAAATTATACTTTGGCGGCCGTTAATATATCTGGGCGACCCGCCCAAGTAAAGTCTATGTGTGGCAAACCCTGCTATCTTTCCAGTTCTTATGCAACTCGCAAATATCTCTCTCTCTCTTCTATCTCTCTCTTCTCTTTTCTATCTCTCTCCTATTTTCTATCTCTATCTTCTCTCTTTTTTCGATCTCTCTCTCTTCTCTCTCTCAATGTTGGTGCGCAAATGAGCCTTTTTTCAAATGATCCGGTGCTCTTTTTTGGCGGGGGGTGCGCATGCGCACCTGCGCACCAGTTATGTGCAGCCCTGCTAATACAGCTAGTCTGCCATGTCATTTAGTTGACATTTAGTGTAGCTGTTAACAGCATTCCCACTATCTGTTATTCTAAATACGAAAAGTGTATTGGTATTTTGCCGCGCTTCTCCTCCCGCATTGAACATCGCAGAAACTCCGTTCAAACATCAAAACGTTCAGCTCGGTCGGGAATCGATGGCTATTACTTTTCTCATTCATAACTTTCATAATTCCAGAGATACATCCCATAATTCATCACATTTTTAACATTGAAGTCAATGGAGGAAATCTTCAGACTTCAACAAATCTTCATGCGACTTCAACTGCTAACTGTTCATTCATACTTTCACTCCGAAACCTCATTCTAACTTAAAAATGTTACACATCTTTCTGACATGATTCGTGTAAAACAACTTTTAAATCTGATTCTTGCTTTTAGAGATATTAAACATTGTTCAGACCTTGTTATAGAGGTTTTCTTCAGATTTTAACATTAACTAGAGTGCGTGATGTCACAGCTAGAGGGTAGAAAATCTTGAAATTTGCCTTCATATATGTTTTTTTAAAACTGCCATAATTCCCAAACCCTACATTCCTGAGACATAATTTTTCATGACAAACGTAGCAAAACTTCTCGTAGCTTGAAAAATGACAAATAATTAAGCAAAAAATAATTAAACAAAATGCCTCTTGAGGGCATGAAGTGACAAAAACATTCAACATTCCTCCATTAAAGCCCATTGTAATTTCAGGCTGATATTTCCTCACAGCAGCAGACGAACACCTTTAGTTAAACTGTCAAAAAGGCCACATTATTAACCCGAAAGTACACAAAGATTACACTTCAGACACTCAACTTCCTTGACATGCTTCACATTTTGAAATTTCACAGATATCTGTTACGGTTCTTCCACAAAACGTTCACATGTAAGAGGTTTATCTCTCATTCAGAAGAATGGATACCTGTGATCTCTGCACACCTCGTTAGCTCAAATATAAACACCTGTGTCATGGAACACGATGATGTCATCGCTCCAACTGACATGTTCAGAGCAGCAGACTTTAGATAGCAGTGTGCTAACAGTCCAGCCGTGAAGACATCTACGGCAGGGGTTCCCAACCTTTATTGTGCCAAGGACCGGCAGATACATTAAAAAAAAATCGCGGACCGGTTGTCAATTTTAACTGATTTTAATATACCAACCCAGTCTCATAAAAAACGTGTAATAACTACGTTGGTCCACAATTTGGGACGTAGTATTTCTCCAAAAACGCCTCTGAAATTGTAAGATCCGTTTAGATACGTTTTTTTTCACCATTCATTCCAATGGCTGGCATCTATGTCACGCGATCTTCAAATTTCTCCCTGCAGAAAAAAAAAATATGGCCGAACTTCGTTTTATTCTCGGTGGAAAATACCTATTTTAAGGTTAGTTTGGCCATTAAAATGCGTTTTGATGTCATTTGATGCGAGAAATATGAGTTGTTATTTCAGATTATGTGTACATGATCTTTAGTTTGCTTGTTGTTAAGAAGAATAAATTCAGGAAATTGTGTCTATACAACGTTTTCATTGTTACCAAGGTGGTTTCTAGGGACGCTGCTATCGATATTATTTCTGTTATGTTGTGTAACTGTTTAATGGTGTTATATTTATTGCTACCCCATTCCCCGTCAATTTATAGTGTTGGTCCACAGCGCAAACGTATTAGTTTAACAAAATCCGCATATAAAATTGTGCATTCATATATATACCCACATGCCAGCTAAGGTCAGAAGAGCTTTATTTATCAGCTGGTCTTATGTCTGTGACCCCTCCTGTTGTTAATTGATAAGCCTGAAACATGCACTTGTCAAGGTTCAGAGGCAAATTTCGCAAATATGGCAGTAGCCATTGATCATCTAAAGATAATATATACTTTATTGATCCGAAGTTGGAAACATTTGCGTTAAATCAGCATGTGTAACAGTTGTAAATATGCAGTGGTGTTTATTTGTAAATCATTTAGTATAATCACACAAATTCTGTGTTTTATATTTAATAATTCTGTGTTCTTTATTTATTGATTGTTAAACAAGGCCGGAGATGAAATATCATATATCATATATTATAATACGTATAATATCAGTTAAAATAAGTGCTTCAACATTGTTAACATTGCTGGAGGTATTCACAAATATTGATAGATGTCTTGTAATGCACTATTGAGGAACCTGCGACCCAAGTTTTTCATTCATTGCATAACTACACCGTTTGTGTATATGATATGTCAATAAACCTTAGAAAATCTTGAAAGGGATGTGCAAAATAGTCATTATATACAGTCTTTAATTAACTATTAGTGGAGAATAACTAGTAATGAATATACTTTATAGGGATCCTATTAATATCTAATAAAAATAATGAAATTCAATAACATGCTTTAACCACTAGGTGTAATCTTCATAATAACTAGCAAACTAAAGATCATGTACATCCACTGCGCACATAATATGAAATAAAAACTCATATTTCTCACATCAAAACGCATTTGAATGGCCAAACTTTAAAATAGGCATTTTCCACCGAGAATAAAACAAAGTTCGGCCATGTTTTTTTTTTCTGCAGGGAGAAATTTGAAAATCACAAATAATAGAACAATATGCATCCAAAACATATTAACAACGTTTAAAAAAGAACCGGTGTCGTTTATTGATTTTTCGGAAAAACGGAAAACCAAAAAACCGACGTTATTCAGTTTTTAAACCAAAACGGGAAAACGGATAAATCAACGTTTTGGTTTTGTTTGGATGATTTACGGATAATCCAGTGAATGCTGGGAAAACGAGGAGAAGGCGCATTATGAAGGAGATGTCCGGTCGTGTGTGTGTGTGGTGTGTGTGTGTGTGTGTGTGTGTGTGTGTGTGTGTGTGTGTGTGTGTGTGTGTGTGTGTGTGTGTGTGTGTGTGTGTGACACTGGCATTTGTTTTCAGAATATATTATGATAGTGACGTTCGTTCCGGTGCATGTCCGACAGCATTTAGCACTACATCGAGATTAAGATTAATAGTCCAGCAGATATGTGAAATATCTGAAAGAATTGTGCTTTTGATGATAAAAGCATGACATTTGGCACACTGTTAGAGCATGCCCTAAGGAAGACTTTTGGCTAAGGGCCATCGCAAATGTGTCCAATGGTTATTTTACCAGTAGTTTAGGATCTAGACCAGGGATACTCAAATACAAATCTTAAAGGTCCAAAATAAATGTTTCAATAAGACAAAGGTCCGTTTATTACGGTCATTCAAACTTTTAAACAATTGCAACAAGATTCTTAACACGAGGTTGCAAAA
Organism: Pseudochaenichthys georgianus; assembly: GCF_902827115.2. Lineage (NCBI taxonomy): Eukaryota > Metazoa > Chordata > Actinopteri > Perciformes > Channichthyidae > Pseudochaenichthys > Pseudochaenichthys georgianus. Next base: position 36,500,116 of record NC_047512.1, read on the forward strand.
ACAAAAATAATCTGTATGCAGCAGTTTTCATTGTTATTGTGTCTGTGCTTGACCCCTCAGAGTCGCAGTGTAAGAGCTGCACAGTTATGAATAAAGGCAGCTGCACCCTCTTTCATTCAGCATTCCCATTATTGCTTTATAAATGTCTTCCCCCCTTGTGTGTCCACTGAGGTTCGTCAGGCCCAACACATCTTCAACAAACTCCCCCTTTGCCTCATCATAAAAAATCACAAACACCAGCAACTGAGCATTGTCAGCGGTGTCAGTGGACTCACCCACAGCTAAGGAAATGCACTGTGCCTTTTTTATTCCATCACAAAGCTGATTAATCAAATCACCAGCCAGTATTTATGTTCTGGTTGCTGTGGAATCTGAGAGGGGGATTTGCTTGATTTTACCTGTTATTTCCTCTTTTTGTTTGCCTTCAACATGGTCTCCATCACTTCAGTCATGCATTCTTTTATACTTCAGTTATTATCCAGTGGAATGTCCTTACCTACTGGCCTAGTTCAATCAAAGTGGTTACTTTTTTTTGGCTGGGCAGTGTAGTTTTACACACCGTCTTATTTGACTTTCTCAGGACTTAAAACTGTTTTTTGGGGGCAGACCCCCTCAAAGAAAAAAATATATTTACACACTCATCTGTGAGCAGAGCATCAAGTTGAGATGTCTATTACAGCTGAATGCGGCGATTACCATTTTGTTCAGCAAAACGCCTCACAAACGTATTAAGATCAACAGCTTTAGTGCGTTTTGATTCAATGCTGAGTACAGCCAAACTGACAGTCTCTTCTCTGTCAATGTAGACCGCAAATACCTCATTCCTTCAGTGCTTGGGTCCGAATGCTTCTCGTTTTGCGCCGTCCCGTTCAAATGAAATCGCCGCCAATCATATGTCCACGCTCGCGCCAGGGGAGGGGTTACATGACATGCATCTTGTGCTGCATTCACTTGCACTCGGACATTCGAGACTTTCTCTCATAAATGTCCGATGAGCCACAACTTTTCTTTCAAAACAAAGCTGCCAACTGGGGTGGCAGCTGGGGTGGCAAGGCCTATTTGTAGGGTGTCAGTTGCCACCCCGGTAGGTGAAACTAGGCTACTAGCTACAATACAGATGGAACTAGATGAGCTGTTAACTCTCGCTCTGAATTTTTTTTTTAACTCTCGCTCTGACTCAGACAGGTTGAAAGAGACAAGACACGCATTTTTCCCACCCGCATTCCGCGAAGACCCGCCCTACTGTGCCTCTGATTCACAGACTGTTTGGGGGGAAAAACGCTGACGGGATGCTGTGAATGTGATTGGACCAATGCGTTGACAGACACACACAGACAGTGGAACAGGACATGCAGAGCACTGTTTGCAGTCTATGGACATAGCAGATCATGTTGACTCGTTGCGTTGTGGCGATGTCTCGCAGATAACACAGATAATACAGATAATACATATGAAAAGTATAATTTGCTCAGAGTCCAGAGACAGTTGTGGTTCGGTCCGGATCCGGACCGGAGTCCGGACTTTGAGGATGCCTGATCTAGACCACCTAGGAACTTAATTATGGTGGCTAATCCTACATTTTCAAGGATGGGGAATGCATTGGTACTATTTACAACATGCTAGAATGTAGCTAACTATATGTATCTGGTATTCAGGGAACAAAATACACAGTAAACTATTAACATATTTATTATGGTGAAGTAATAATACATATTACATAATATATATGTAATATTACAGGTTTTCAACTAAATTCAGAGTTAGTTCTGAAAACACAGTCCACCACAGTGGCAAAGGGCACTGCACTGAATTGCTGCCTTGACACATTTGCATTGTCCACTGCACCCCTTGTTGCATCCACAGCGGAGGAGTTCACGACAGGCGTGGTAATGTGGTCCAGTAAACTTCCCATCCACCTGTGGCCTTCCTCTTCCACCCCCAGTCACCTGGGGATGGAAGTTCAGGGGCTGCAAACATCATCTGTCCCTAGCAGTGACCAGCTTGGAAGTCAGCTCTCTTTGTGTGCTGAATCAATGCTGCTTATGTTGGGGGAATCCCTCAATTGTTTTACCTTTCTGGGTGAAGAGCTACTTGCGTGCCTGATTGACTGACTCCTGGCTGCTAGTGTGGTCATACAATCCCCGGGGAGCAGTGTCACACTCACTTCTCTACTTCCCCTCTTCTACGAACAGGCCAAATATGTGGCCATGATTCGTCATTCCATCGATGGTAAGGCAGGCATTAGAGATTCTGAATCCTGGTCAGATCACTCTGGATCAACCTCTATACGCTGTGGCTAAACAAATCCAGTGGAGCTGGCCAGCAACTCACAGTGAAGATCATTTTATTGTGATGTTTGTTGGGTTTCACATTGAGATGGCAGCACTCAAGGTGCTTGGCGACCTCCTGGAGGGGTAGTGGGTGGACAAGAGCAGTGTCATGTTCCCAGTTCCACTTCTGGTCTATCATCCTGCAGCTGGAAATAGAGTTGATGATCTATGTGCGATCAATAAGAGAGGCCGACTTCCTACTCTACTTAAATGCCTTGACCAAGAGTGTGCCTTGGTTCCTTTCTCTGGGACTGGTATCCATCTCTATGCCAGATGGATACCAGTCCACTTACGTGACATGATTGTGCTAAAAGATAACCATCCTGATGTCCATGGGCAGTTTCTTAAAGGAAACTTTGCTGTGAAGAAGACGACACGCAGCTTCTCTGCTATTGTCATTAACCAGGCCCACGAGCAGAACAATGCCTCTGTGAAAGGTGATGGTGGTGCTGTAGGCCTGACAGAGAACCCTGCAGCTCTGCGACGCTGGATGGTGTTTGGCACGAGATGCCACGTGTGGTTGGGGAGTTTGAGGCCTCCACTGAGAAGAGCAAGAGGACTGACACCCGGCACCATGAGCAGACCAAACATGCACAAATGGCATTTGCACAAGATGTTAAAGCACTAATTGGTGCTACATACAGATGTAGCGCTTCATTTCAGACGCCTACCCGTGCGGGTCCGTGATCGGCACGGGGTGGGCCCCTGCTGAAAAGGAAAACCCCCCCGCAGGACTTGAAACGCCCCCTTGATAAATACATTTAATTATAATGAAACCAGCTGCAATTGATCATGGATCCACCAGGGGGAGCCGTGAAAAGCTGCCACACTGGAACTCATGTGAAATAAACAGCTGATCTACAGGTATCTGATATAGCGGATATGTGTTAAGATCCATATGTCACGGATAGGATCATATTCTGTGCTAAATAAGAGACATGTAATCATTTACTAAACATCACCATGTTTTTATATAACAAAATAATGTTTAATTCATGTTGGCGTAAGTACAAAACCATCGCTATGTTTTTAGATCAAGAAATGCATCCAGGCTCAAACAGACGATTTTCAATCATCATCCTCACGATCATGTAATGTATCATATGTTCGCGAGTTGAAATTAATGCACTAAATTTAATCCACGTGAGTTTACAACAACAAAAATAATCGCTTTGTTTTTATATCACATCCGACCGGAGGAAAATGCAGCGGCTCTCACTACCGATCATCCTAATCCCACGGGCAAACAATAATATGTACAGTGTTAATAGTTTACTGTATTATTAGTGTCTAATATTACTGGGGATTTCGGAATGGTACTGGATTTTGATTTATTGTATCGGCTTCATATCGCAATATATTCCCGAAGTCTGAAATGCAAAAATGTCCCACATTAGGGCAATTCACCCTACATTTAATCATTCAAACAAAATCATATTTCGTTTCTTTTTAACGAATTAAATGTGGTTTAATCCACATCATTTACTGTGTTAATTGTTTACTGTTGTATTGTGCACATTACTTTTCGCTGCTTGTTGCACCTGGTTAGAAGCTAAACTGCATTTCGTTGTCTCAGTACCTGCAATATGTGCAATAACAATAAAGTTCAATCTAATCTTGAGCAGGATCAAATGTATTTAGGCTACTTAGTACATATCTGACATAAACGATTAAACACATTTGTGCATTCTTTAAACCGAGTCAAGCCGAGTCCGGAGGTGGCGGAACATTAAAGTGTGCACCTGATTGTTTAACTTGAAGGTGCCTGATACAATTTAATCATTCAAACAAAATCATATTGCGTTTATTTTTAACGAAATAATAATAATAATAATAATTTCAATTTATATAGCGCCTTTCACGAAACCCAAGGACGCTTTACAATGGGAAGTAACAACAACAACAACAAAAAAGGTAATAATAAACATACAGAGCAATAGCAGGAAATAAGTGACTGTAAATTAGTTGTAAATTGTTTGAGGTGTTTTTTGAAGGTGTCCAGAGTGTCTGCATTCCTGATTGCAGAGGGCAGAGAATTCCAGAGGGTGGGGGCTGCGACACTGAAGGCTCTGTTGCCAAATGTTTTCAGCTTGGAGCGCTGGATGGAGAGCAGCCCTTTGTCAGAGGACCGCAGGTGACGAGAGGGGGTGTAGGGCTGAAGGAGTTCAGAGATGTATGGAGGGGCTAGGGAGTGGAGAGATTTGTAGGTTAGCAAGAGGAGTTTGTACTGGATGCGTGACTTGACCGGGAGCCAGTGAAGGTGGATGAAATAAATGTGGTTTAATCCACATAATTTAGGCCTACTGTGTTAATTGTTTACTGTAGTATTGTTTAACTTGAAGGTGCCTGATGCAGAGTCCTGCACGGGTCTGATTTTCAAGACCCGCTCCCGCCCCGCACAATACCGAACCCGCCCCGCTACCCGCACATATTGCCAATTAGTTCCGCAACCCGACCCGACCCGTCGGAACAAGATCCGCGACCCGAACCGGCATAGCCTAGCCTATATATGAGTAGTAAAAACGTGCAATTATTAACACATGCAGTTGCATATTTGTCTCAAAAAGCGTGGGATGTTGGTTATTTTCTCCATCTAGGATGACACCAAAAGCCTCCCAGACGTTGGATTTCGCTCTTGAGGAAGTGTTATTGAAAATGCTGTATTCTCCACTAGAGAGCTTCACCTCAGCCATTTCGAAAGTGGCGCGCACAGCAGCAGATTGATGCGCTGCAGAGGTTATGATTATGCACGGTCCCGCGGGGGAGAAGTCTGAGGATTTAAACATTAAACTAAATTATTATTATTTTAATATATTTATTATGCAATACCCGCGACCCGACCCGCATCATCTTTGTTTTACCCAGAACCGAACCCGGAAAAAAGCGTTTGAAAAAATACCACCCGCGAATCACCTTTTTTGCAGGTCACCCGATGCAGGACTCTGGCCTGATGTGAACATTTCCAGAAGAACTCTAGCTTGAATGGCCTTTGTATGTATACAGTAGGCCACAACCATGTACACCTTCCTTTTTTCCCATCCAAAGTTTGAATTGGATAAAGGTAATGGTTATCGATGGTGCTTTTTTAGCCTATTGTATAATAACTGTGTGATTTATATTGCTTTTCAAATGCATATATGGCCACCCATTTACACGGCTCTTCCCGTCAAGAATATGAAAAGAACTTAGGTAGATCACTTTACATTTCTGCAAATTAATTTTTAATCACACACGTCTCCCCGTCCCGAAAATGATAAATAAAATAAAAAGAGGAAACCATTTTCAAGTTCAGTTTTCAACGTTTTATTTAAAATAACTGACATAACAGACACCATACTGTAGGCCAATCTGCTGCGGAAACCAGGACGAGCTATTTCGGGATCTGTTTTTCGGGGGCTCCTCAGTCTCTCATTTACCCAGCTCCTGATCTTATGCCACTGGTCAATGTTCAGATTTGGGAAACATAGGACTCAATCTTTTTCAACCTCTTGATGGGAAAAAAGGAAGGTGTAAATGGTTGAATGATGAATAAACAGTGAGGAGGGGTACAGTATGAATACACTAGATATACACAGCAGCCCAGCCTATGAGCAGTATGAACACCAATGAGCGCTCAGCTCGAGATACCAGCGAGTCGAGAGAGAGAATGATATCTGCATTTTCTCTTTTGGTTCGATTAGGACACATCCTGGGGATTGTGTTTACAAACATTGACCAGACCGTTCACCAGCCCCCACCCCCCATGTTGCCTATGCTGTCTTGTGTTGCGAACTCTTTGTTTAAAACGAATTGGCCATCGGAATGTGTGGAGGAATTCTCCCAAGGGTCACATTCCACAGCTCTCCCCCCCCCCCACTCCTGTGATCTCCCATCCCCCAGTCTGTAGGTTTGTGTTTGCATATTTCTATGCCGTAATTCATACTGGTCCTCTCACGCACATACATTCTCCTTACAGTATACATACATAGGCTATATGAGTCCGTGTATCTACGGACCATTTGTTTTTCTTTATTAAAAAAGTAAACGGAAGAGCGTCTGAGAGGCGTTTTTGCCCTTTTTCTTTTTACCTTACTAAATGGTCTAATGGTCAGTGGAGCGAGGGGGGAGGCCTGCGAAACTCGCGGAAGTGATTTCAAAACAAAAAGCACTCGTTTGCTTGGAACAAAGAAAACGGCCAAGACACACATTGAGTCCAGAAAATGAATGTTATTAAGGGCTGTAAATATAATAAGCCTGTGTCTAAAATTGACAACAGGCTTATTATATTTACAGCCCTTAAGATACACTTTTGTGTTTAACAGCTGACCACCATCACATACTTTGTTTTAGTAGATTTCGCATTACAGCAAAATGTATAAATATGAGCATTACATGATATGAATATGAGAACAAAATGCATGAATGTGTGAGTGACAATATATGAATGTGTGCATTGAAATATGATAATATGAGAGCAAAATGTATGAATGTGTGAGTGTAAATATATAAGTGTGTGAGGGTGAAAATGTATGTATGTAAAAGGAGAATATATGTGTGTAAGAGTGAAAATGTATGTATGTAAAAGGAGAATATATGTGTGTAAGAGTGAAAATATGCTGCATTTTGAATGTCCAATAGTCCACCGGAAATATCAAACATTTAATAAAAGTGAAAAACAATGAACAAGACTTAAGGTATTCATCATAATTAATTATATTTATTTCGTTTGGATGTAGGATTTTTGACTTTGTTTAGAGCAGTGATCTTCTACTATATGAACATTTTGGACCCAAAATCACAAAAAAAACGTAAAAACAGATTTTGAAAATGATATTATTTTTCATATAGGTCACATAAACAAACACAACGAAACCATTTAAAAGCTGGAAATATATACATGGGATGTCACTATGATAATGTGAAAGTTTGATTGAGGTAGTATGGGATTTCATTCTGATATGGCAAAAGTGTTATTATAAAATTTGTGATATTGGGCTATATAAATAAACATTGATTGATTGATTGATTGATAAATATAATACAAATATATATATATATATATATACACATTATGAACAAAAATCTGTTTTTTCTGTCTTTATCTGTGCCACGCTTCAAAGTGGTTTCTGTCAACTACGACACAGAGGGCAACATCACAGGTTCCTCCTCCTCCATGTCAAAAAACAAGCTTAAAGTTTGACTCATGTTCAGAGTTCTCTTCATCATAGTTGAATCTTCAAAACTCTAAATCTATCTAACTATATCTAAATTCTCAATGTTTGTCTGTCACTTTACTTCAATCGCAGTCTCCCGCCGTCTCTCTTCGTCTCTCTTCGTCTCTCTTCGTCTCTCTTCGTCTCCCGCCTCCTGTCTTCGTATATCTTCGTCTCTATCAATTTCCCGCCGTCTCTCTTCAGTTCCCGCCGTCCCTCTTCGTCTCTTTTCGTCTCGTTTCGTATCACTCCGTTTACCTGATTACCTCACCCCCTCCCTGGTAAATACATCCTGTTGAGCAGAATCTACAGTTTCCAGTATCTTCCGTTTCGTAAAATGATAAAATACGACGAAGATATTAAAATATGTGCTTCCATTATTCATACTTCTGAAATATATCTGTATTAACTTTATATCATTGTATGTCCGTGTTTATTGGGTATTTTTGCATGAAACATAGACTGGCATATAGTTTCAAGCCAGTACTTTCAACAGAAATACACATATACATCCTGTTGAGCAGGATCTACAGTTTACAGTATTTTCCGTTTCATGAAATGATCAAATATGGCGAAGATATTCAAATATGTGCTTCCATTTTTCATACTTTGAAATGTATTAACTTTATATCATCGTATCTCCGTGTTTACTGGGTCTTTTTGCATGAAACAAAGACTGGGATATAGTTTCAAGCCAGTACTTTCGACAGAAACACACGGCAATGTTGTCTGGACTGTTGTTTTTATGCGGCACCGGCTTGAACAGGTCATGTGATCTGATCACGCCGGTGTGACGGTCCACTCCAAAGGGTTAATATTAAATACATATAAGTATTTTTACAACTTGTATTTAGAAATACTCTGTTGTAATTATTGATGCATAAATGTGTTCATCCATTCAATGTGGCATCTGCTATAATGGGGTTAATGTATGATATTACTTAATAATACATTATAATATATGATATGATAATTACATTTTAGTTTTATTCATTTCTTATTTCATAGTTTCTCATTATTATTATTTGTATTGCTCATCTTATTTTTGATTTTATTAATCTGTGTGAATCTGTGCTGTCCTGTTTTTCACTCTCACCCTGTTGCTGTTTGAACTACTGAATTTCCCCACGGGATTAATAAAGGTACATCTTATCTTATCTTAATGTATAAATTGATTTACTTCAATCTACTGTACTGTGTAAAAACACCCCAACAATATTACAAGAAATATACTACATAAAGCAAACTATATACTTTATTTGATCTAAAATATTGATGTTTTTTCATTATAGTAGCTTGTGAAAACCATACAGTAACAAATAAGTGATTACATGCTACAGTATTCAGCAAACACAACTGCAGAGCTGCAAACATTGCAAACAGACTAAGTTCTACAACACCCAGTTGTCTTTGTGTATTTTGTGAATGAAGCACCATCTCATGGTTAATTCCTGTAATTGAACAAATGGGGAAATTGGGCAACGCCCTCTAGCAATTTGGCAACACCCCCAGCCACTGGCATCCGCTGGGCTTTTGACTGGGACACACCCATGTGAGTCTGATCTGGAGTGCTACATCTGTAAGACATGGGCAATCCATTCTTTGAAATAAGCAGTGAATATATTCTTGTACTGGATACTAGAGACCTTGCAGATGCAGCAGTCATTGACACTCTGAACCAGATTGAGAAACTCGGACAGGACGGGTATGACACCTACAGTGGAGTAAATAAGTATTGCCGATTTTGTAAATTCACCCACTTACAAAGAAATGAAGAGTCTATAATTGTAATAGTAGGTTTATTTTAACAGTGAGAGTAAGAATATCAAAAAGAAAATCCAGAAAATTACATTATATAAAAGATAAACAATTATTTAACTGTGGGAAATAATTATTTGATCTATGAGGGGCCGTGTAGGCCAAAATTCAAACTCACCTCGCACACACACTACTGAACACATCTGGCCTTGCACACACACTACTGAAATACTCTCACATTCACTACTGAACACCTCACACACACACTACTGAAAATTAAGCCTCACACACACACTACTGAAAACATCTGGCCTTGCACACACACTACTGAAATCCTCTCACATTCACTACTGAACACCTCACACACACACACTACTGAAAACATCTGGCCTTGCACACACACTACTGAAATCCTCTCACAGTTACTACTGAACAGCTCACACACACACACACTACTGAAAATTAAGCCTCACACACACACATACACACTGTCGAGACGAAAGTCAATAGGCCTATATGTAATAATATCTGTGAAAAACTGACTAATAAATAATTATGTGTTTTCATTTAGTTTATTATTATTATTATAGTATTGTTCAATACCAGGAGAGGGTATTTGTTTATTTTGATAGCGTGGGCTACTTTTCAGAAGCGACCTGTAGGAAAAATACGAATGCCGCTTCCGGCATCACGGCTATACAAAAAGGGGTGTAATTTGTGATGGCCGGTCTCTTGTTCTCAAAGCCACGGAGAGAGAACCAGGCGACAGTGTGTGTGTGAGGCTCCGGAGACGCCGTTGGTATGTTTATTGTGTTTATGTACTTGATCTGTTGTCGCACTTTGCGAGAGTGCTGTTGCGCAATCAGCTGTGTTTTTTACGCAGCGCGGTCTGCCTGTGCTCCGTTTGATTTCTATGTAATTTAGATGGCGCAGGTGTTCAGATGAGGTTTTCTCTGGTGCTTGTTTCCAAGTGGAGATAAACACTCTTATTAATTCTTTTAAGTTAATGATGTGGTTTTAAAGTAACAATTTATCCCTTTTTAATTAAAACATAGTTTGTGGTGCTATTATTGTTATTATTGAGAATGCAGTGGGACCTGCAAAATGTTTGGAATTTGTGTAGCATGTGAGCTAACTTTTGTTTGTCCAGTGTGTTTTGAAGGTTTTCAACCTGATGAATTCTTGAATAAATAAAGACAAAAAGAACAAATTCGAGTTGTCCAAAGCGTCCTCTGTTGCCCTCTAGCCTATCAAGTCAGGCTAAATCACTGAAACAGGCAAAAACCTGAAGGACTTGACACACACTACTGAAATCCTCTCACATTCACTACTGAACACCTCACACACACACTACTGAAAACATCTGGCTTTGCACACATACTACTGAAATCCTCTCACATTCACTACTGAACACCTCACACACACACACACTACTGAAAACATCTGGCCTTGCACACACACTACTGAAATCCTCTCACATTCACTACTGAACACCTCACACACACACTACTGAAAATTAAGCCTCACCCACACACTACTGAAATCATCTCACCTTCACTACTGAACACCTCACACACACAATACTGAAAATTAACCTCACATACACACTCCTGAAAAACATTTTACTGAAAGGTTCTCAGTAGGGAATGTGCATGTGTTTCACCTATGTGTGTGTGAGGGGATTCTTGCTGTAACGGAAGTCATTCTAATGTAACGGAAGTCATTCTAATGTAACGGAAGTCAGTGGTCTCTTTGCTAGCCCCGTTAGCTTCATTAGCTCCAGGCTGCTACTCCGACGTGTTTGTTGTGTTGATGCCTGGTGGAGTATTCTTCATTAAAATATCGCACTTATCTTATGGCTCTGCGGTTCAAACAGACCGTCCATGAATGCAGTTTATTCGGTAAGTGAAATTCAAGCACTTTATTTCTTACTTGTCTTTTTATTCAGCTAACAAGCGAGACGAAGCTACATCTGTGCTAACGATGCTATCCGTAGCATACAAGTTAAAACATAATAGAGAAGTGTAAAACATTAAGAAGGATTATACTGTAAAACATAAGGCTTCTCGGTGAGGTTGGTAAAATAAGGTCATGCTTGTACATTCAACCTGATCTCACCAGAATGCGTGACTCCACCACGACTCCTTAACACTGCATTGCGTGGTGGAGTCACGAACTTTGTTACAATTACGTGTCGGCACCACGCAAACAACCCCAATGTAAAGTGAATGAGGCTCCTTTGTCGTGGTGCACACACGCATTTCTACAACGTCCTGCAGTGAGCTTTTATACTATAAAACGTTTTTAAAATCTACTTTATAGCTTGTAGTAACTCACGGGAGGCTTCTTTTATTTTATTTGTATTCATAATCATTTTTATTTTTCGTCAGAATGTATTATGGTGCATTAGTTACGAATTGTTGGTCTCAAAAAACAGTGCATTGTGTGCAATACAACTGTGATTTTTATTAAATTAGTTAGTTTTTAAGGAAGGCCAGAGCTTCAGCTGTGTCAAATAGATTGTTCCCTTTGGTTAACGTTTTTTAAAAGAACATTATATTCCGATTTGATAATGTCCCCTTTATTGTATTACGGAGAGCAATGTGAGCGTCCATTCCCATTGGATAACGCAGGATTTTACACCCGGAAGTAAGTATACTCTTTACTGTCGATTGATTTTACAGTGATATCTGCACGACTCATCAACTCAAAAACACCAGATTATCCTTGTTGATTACACAACATTGGTTGGTTTAAATTGTGTACAATGCTTTTGTAATTTTCCCCTTCGATTCGGAGAAACAAATATTTGTTCAGTTTAGGATGGCCGAAGACACTACACTACCCAGAATCCTCAGCTATTGTCTGCGTTGCCTCAAGCTCTGTGATTGGTTGACTGCATTCCATATGAAAAAAATGTTTCGTAAAAGATAAATCATACTTTATTCAGCAGTGCTTGCTTTACTCTTTGAAAGTCATCACATGAATACATTGTAATAAATGGTTTGGCTGCATTAAATATTACACATCTGTCGTAGTTCTGTATTTGTATTTATCTACAGAGATCTGGCTCAGAATAGACCGGAAACTATTCTTTTACCGTTCTGTTTTAATTTCACAATAAAGTTAGTAGTAATAATTTGTTTTGATATTATTGTTTTTTATTGTTGCTGTGGGGTTTTTCCATCGCTTTTGTGTTATAAATATCAAAACAATAACTAAATATATCCGTCGTAAACTAAACCAGAAACAGCAGTATATTTTATTTTGTTAACACTGTAAACTTGACAGATTTTTAACCCAAACCACCTACTGGTTAAAGCACGTTATTACACGTTTAGAGTAATATTAAAATCTTGAAAAGGGATGTCCAAAATAGCAATTATATACAGTTTTTAATTAACTATTTGTAGAGAATAACGAGTAATGTATATACTTTATAGGGATCTGCAGATAAATATTTAGTCTTCTCAAGCACCAACAATTACATTACATTGCATTTAGCTGACGCTTTTATCCAAAGCGACTTACAATAAGTGCGTTCGACCAACAAAATACAAGCTTGAAGGAAAAACAGAATCATAAAGTACATCAGGCTTCATAGAGCAAAAACATTTCAAGTGCTACTCAACTGGCTTTAGTTAAGCCAGTCCTCCAATCAAATATCTCTCCTGATTGTTGGCACTTGACAATCACCTTCCCTGAATTTTACTCAGGTGTAACTAAAGTCTGCTTTAAGGGTTGTTTATATTTCACATCATTAATCAGAATTTGTAAAGTAACTAAAATAAATGTAGTGGAGTACAAATACCTGGTTAACCTTAAAGAAAGCCCTCAGGATTATAAAAGACCCCCATCACCCCAGCCACAAACTGTTTTGTCTGCTGCCATCTGGCACAACAGCCGCATTATAGGAGAGGATGTGGCTGTTGTGGAGGACTATAGCACCTGG